>NC_051157.2:129620462-129920462 GCF_013339745.2 Dermacentor silvarum
ATTTGCCTTTCTTCAAAAGAATATAGTTGCGAGGTTTTCTGGAGTGTGGTCGGTATGGGTACGAGTGCGGTTCATTAGAAGTTAATCTACCTTCATGCGCCTGTCGGAGCCGCGAGGCAAGTTATGACGCTGGACATCGCATGAATCGTGGCGCGAGCAATCTTGTCACATCCTCAAATCCACTGGACTCATTTATCTATACGGAAATCGCACCTTTGTCTTGGGAAAGTGGTTTTACTAACAGTGTGTATTTGCATATGGTGGCAACAGAGATATGACTTGTTTCGTTTAGGCCCTATGACCCCAAGAGGTTTTATCGGTATGGTTACTTTCAGGATTTGGCAATGGTGTTACGGAAGGTACGTGTAAATACTTACGCGTCTCCTTGTTTCCTAGTGCTCCCATTCATATTGCTTGCTTCGTTGATTTAACACAGAACTCTAAGCCATGTTCCACTGATATTTCTAGTGAAGTAGGCAAAAAGAGACTGGAAATTACGCCGTTGTGTAGCATAGTAAAATCAAACAATGCTTACAGGCAGCATCGTTGTTGAGTGGAACAATTTAGAAAATGATCGAATCCGTCAACAATGTTCTTCTTTGGTATACAGGTTACTACAGTATAAAATGGCGGCCATTAAATGCTAGCATTTGTTTGGGAAACAAAGCTTTTTACGCAGCTGTTGACATATGAGCTATGCCGTCTCAAACCCAGCAGGGTGGTACTGAGCAATTCTGTCGGCGGTGACACGAATTACAATTCAGGCTGCGATTATTTGATGGAAATATTATACTTTAGAACAGTCGCAATAGCTGATCTGTGGGAGATGTCGACATTGACGGACCTCGGCGCTTAATTCCTGAGCTTCGTGAATCATTTACGGCGACAGCAGCATTTTCCAAAGGTGAACAGTGGCAACTTTTCAAGAACTTCATTACGATGTTCTTAACGTCGTCACCATCTGCAGCAGTACTGCCTGCTGTGGCATCTCCGACTCTAGTCTGTTTGCTGCAAAACATTCTCCAAAATTAGAAAGAGCGAGCGCTGCGCATCAGATCAAGTGCTGGACGCATACATTCTTTTACCTGTTCTCGTGAAGTATCTGCTTGGTCAGGAGTCTGATATCCTCCGTTTTGTGTTTTTCATAGAACCGACACACATAAATTTTAGTGCTTAATCAGTACCTAACGTATGCAGTTACAATCTGCACAATGTCTGAAGGCAAAAGTTCAAAACCCCATCCCATGAGAACAAAACGAAACTACGTGAACAGTATTCTAAAGCTCAGCACAGTGAGGCTTGCAAATCCGGCGCGAATTCTCGTTACCATGCCCAACGCACCTTTTCATTTTTTAAAGCGCAACACTCGGGAAGCGATGGGCATATTCTCTTCCTAACATTACTCACGCTTGACGCGTTGGATATACAGGAAATCTGTCACCAACGGGGCGTGCAATAAAGACAAACACCGGCAATATGTTGCACGGTGATCAGCCCCAAGTCAAATATAGAAAATATTTAAACTCTTACCACAAAGAAAACATCGTCATTGCTGCTCGTTATTGTGAAGACATTGTTCTATGGCCACGATTCTGTCAAACCTCCAAGACTCCACTCATTTAAATTTCAAGGATTTCTTTAGAGCTCCCATAAGGATCTAGGTATGCTACCTCAGCCATATCCCTTTTTGTCATGCGTGAATAGGCATCCCGATAAGCCATCAATGGAAGAAATGAACGCATCGACTCAGCCTACAGAACGAGATGCAACTATAAGGCTTGCAGACTGGCCGGGCACCGAAAAAAAAACAAATACTGATAGATAGTGATGATTGATGAAGGGGTTTATGAATCACAGGAAAGCAGTGAACGAAAGTGTTGCATGGCGGCAAAGGGATATTTACACTGACTTTCGCTTTGCTTTAACAGATACGTGACTGCGTAGGCGCCTAGCACATTCCGATTTCTCTTAGCTGAGAGGTTGTCTCCGATGCCTAAAATTCTCGCATGGACGAGCGTTTATAGCTTGCTTTCGTTGTGAAGTGAACCAAGCATGCATGGAACAGGAAACTTTATGTGGGTTATCTACATGTGCAGCCGGTGAAAGCGGATTCGTAAGATACGACTGTGGTTTGCTCAAAGAATGTCTTACTCTTCCGAACGCGTGGGATATTTTTGTTGACGGTATGTGCGAGGCCATCTCAGTGAAGTGCACGGAATTGTGAGAACCATATACAAGTGATGAGCAAGATGTGTCAGGTAAGTGTGCGTTTTATGTTAGTATCGGTTTAATGGATACCCCGAGCGCCTGGGTATCGTTACCTGTCGTTATTAGAAAAGTTACTGACGACCTTTTTTTTTCTTTCTTGTAACAAATTTTATCATCCCCGAAAAATGTAACATGTCGCAGCAATTTCTTTTGCTCAAGAAGAAAATGACAATAAACAATTTTCCTTAGAGGGAAATGACAATCACCAATTTACCTTAAGCTTAAAAGCAAAACAAAAGTACTCTTTCTGGGTATTGTGATTAGATGTGGTATTTCAACACTCAATAGTGTAATTGCAGCAAATGCTCGGTTGTCGTTCATTCAATTGTCACAAAAGATTTTACGTGATTTTTGTGGAGTACTTACTGCACTCACCCAAACGCACTCCTTTATTTTATAGAGTGTGTACCGTATTGCACTCGGTGATTACTATTAGCATATCATTTGAAGCATATATACGTCGTTCTCACTTTCATTCAGCCTCTGTGATCCATGTATACGCTGCAAAAGCACGTTCTCTTTGCGAGTGCTATACGCTCATACAATTCCGCAAATCAATATTTAATAACGAGCACATCCATGATCCTTCACCTTCTAAAATGTTTCTGATTACATGCTTTCATGTGTCAGACTTATAAATATGCTATCCACTAAATTTTTATATGTTCTGTACAATTTCGTGTATGCGAGCACTGTGCTAAGCACCACAAATCATGACAATACGAGCATATATATTGGGACTCCAACCCCCCCCCCCCCCCCTGCCAACATAATTTCCGAAACTCACCATACTCTTATAGGCGCAGTTTGTCTAGCTCGCGTAACGCCTAATGTAATCTGTAGTAAGTAAACTAAACAGGTTCACTTGTTACCTACATCCTTAACACTGCTGTTTTCGAGACCGTCGCTTTTTCAATGCACGACCAAACAACGCATTTAAGAGGCACTCTGTTCGTTGGGGAATAAACGTGCCCCTTCGTGCTGTGGCCATTTTAAGCGGTTATTGCCATGTTTCTGTTAAGCATCAAAAACCACAAGGTAAGGAAAACAGATATCACTAAAAAACATTAAAACGGCTAATCAGACGCATTGTATTTGCGATATACGTAGACGCCAGAGGTCAGATTTCAATTTCTGAGATGCTCAATTTTAAAACCACCAACGTCGCAGCGCCAGTGTTCTAAGTTCACCGCCATGTCTCTGCCACGTACTAAACCCTCCATGACTAATACACGGGCTCCATAATTTCAGAATAAAAACATCGTTCTCTCTTATTTAGCCTAGTACACGGTTTTTATGGCATGGTGAGGGGCATTGACACAGTCAAAGGCTCAGAAATGTAGCTCGAGATCTGCGCGACTAATTTGTAGCACACTCAACTATTTACCCATAAATAACTTTAGACACACATTGGCGCCATATATCTTAAAGCGAAGCTTTTACTTCCTTGCCTCAGGGCTTTGACGTGGCTTTTACTAGCTGCAGAAAGCAGGTGCCTGTTACTGCCCACTCACCAACTCAGGAGTTAATGCACGCTCATGCGCTATATGTCTCCGAAGTTCCGAAACATCCTATTGCTGGCATATACATTTCTGAAGTGAGCAGCCTGATCCTGGCTCGATACTAGAGCATTCTCTGTTTTTCACTTTGTCCCTCGGAAGTTCTCGGCGCTAAGTCTTCCTGCGGCGGTTCCAGGTATCTTCAACAAAAGTAGAGCTCCCATGCCAGCCTTGAGTACTTTGCGCATTAGCATATTTCATGTGGCTTCAGAAGACGACTTATTTACGTCGAAGGGTATATAATACCACCTTTATCTGCAATTACCTGTTCGAGTTCCGCAAACAGGCTCTACCATAAGCGAAAAGCTGAGCCATAGCACCTTCACCACGGCCCCGGAGCTGGCTGCTTTGTATGAAACATTCAACTACTACATTCTAAAGCAGCCAGCCATCGCCCAGGTTGTCTCTACAGATTCACATGCAGTCCTAGTTTCCCGAATGCCGCGGTGCGTTGATTACCTTCTTGTTGGTTTTATCCGCCTCTTGCGCATTGATGCCCATGAGTTAGGGATGGATGATCGCGGTTTACGGTCTTCCGAGTCGGCGCCCCTTGACGGCTCGAGTGCCGCGAAGTGCCGAGCAGGCCGCGAAGGTGCTTTTGTGCGTGACGGGATACATTTTTGTGAAAGTGTAGCAATACCGGTCGGACGTCCATTCGCGGCGCGAGCTGTAGCTTTTTTAGGCGGGCCCCAGGCAATGAGGAAGCAGGATGAAGTTTTGAACGTAGCGAAACACAAGAAAAGGACAGAATTAGACGACCAGGAGTCAGGAAAAGACGCAGAAAGGATAAGAATAGAGAAGGTAAAATTTGCTACTTTAACATAAAGGGTGGTCGCAAGCAGGAAAAATGGCTGGAAATTCAAATGCATCCTGAATAATGAAACGAATAGCGTGTACGCTTTGACCGAAACGCATCTACGAGATTTGGAGCAG
Organism: Dermacentor silvarum; assembly: GCF_013339745.2. NCBI lineage: Eukaryota > Metazoa > Arthropoda > Arachnida > Ixodida > Ixodidae > Dermacentor > Dermacentor silvarum. Next base: position 129,625,223 of record NC_051157.2, read on the forward strand.
CCGCCTGTTATTGACAATTTTGTATGAGAAGGGTGCAACAGAACGGCCAGGTCAAGGAAAGGCGAAGGTGCAGGCGTACTAATTAGGCGAGGTCTGCAGTGGCGAAGGGTAAACGAGACATGTAAAGAGCATGTATGGATTAGTGGGACATGGCAAGGTAAAAAGACGTGGCTGGGAGTAGCTTACCTATGGACAGGTAGTGATAGCAGAGAAAAAAATAAGAAATTCGTTGATCGCATTAGAGGCGATAATTATGAGTTCAGTAAATCGGGCCAGGTGATATTAGTGGGAGATTTGGACGCAGACATGGACGATTCAGACGGATATACTAAATACAACGGCTCTCTAGTGCTTGATCTGTGTGATGAACAGAACCTTATAGTTAACAGGGAGAATAAGGGTCATGGACAGGTAACGTGACAATGCCGAAACAGGCAGTCATGTATCGACTACGCCTTAGTCTCAGAAATGGTCTACGAACAACTAGACCAAATGATAATAGACAAAAATGGAAAAAATGCCTGAGAAGCGATCATAGACGTTTAACATTAAAGTTTGGCCGAGATACCGACGCATAACATGAACCAATAGCCTCAGAGTTTTTAAAAATGAATGAAGAGCAAATAACAGAGATCGCAAACAACGTAGATAATAAAATTGAGGCTTTTCCTACAGCAGTCTGGGAATATAAGGAACTGGTGGATGTTATACAGCATGAAATAAGGCAGACACGTCAAAACAACTGTTGGATTGAAAAGAGGAAACCACGTAAGTGGTTGAACAAGGAAATAAAACAAGCCATAGAAGAATATAAAGAGGCATCTAGGGCTCATCGAGAAGCAAAAAATTTGGGATTACAAGAAGAAGAGGTGCTCCTTAGATGGAATACATACCGCGAAAAGAAAAGGGTAGCGAGTGAGCTTGTGCAAGAGAAAATTAAATGTGCAAGTGAACGTTGGGCGCATAACATTCAAAAAAGAGGCAAAGGAGCCCCAAAAAGATTCTGGAACCATATAAAAGCACTCGGAGCTTCAAATAAAACTCGCAAACGGCTATAAGGGATGAACGCGGTGACATCTACAAAGGAGACGATGCGCTGCAGTACATCACAGACGTTATTAGGTATAACTTCGGCACGAGAAAAAGCGAATTCAGACAACAGATCCATCAACAGTACAGAGACCTGAGAGATCAAAATTTAGCATAGAAAGCTTTTATTGGAAAAAGGCAGCAGAAAATGTCCCTAACAACACGGCAGCAGGACCCGATAAAATCCCAATACAGCTCATCAAAAAAATGTCACAGTTTCGCCCCAAGGGCGAAGCAATGAATGCGATTGCAACACAGCAATGTCATACGAAGTAAGGTGAGCGGCTTTAGTAGCAATATGAATTGTACTAAAGATGAGCTGATTAAGTAAGCAGGTGTGCTGCGGCGTAAGTAGACCGACATGAAGAGAGACTCGATGACCACGAGAAGGCGCGTGTGTAACGGTGGTGTTGATGAGAAGCGCTTCCTGTTGGCAGCGCGTGCGAAGGGACACACCTGTAGCGCTGCACTGCCAACCCGGGCAGCATTGCATGTGTAGCGTGCGTTGGAAAATGTTGCCCGACTGTTACTAACTGATTGAAGAAGCGTGGTGTGAGCGCGCACAGACAAACATGAATAGATCACACTGAATGACTACAGACAACGTCTGTCAAAACGCTGGCATCAAGCGCATACGCCGCAGCAGCGGGCGAAGGTACGTGCGGTCTATCGCTTCAACGGAGACTGAGCGGCGAATGCACGGCGCATAAAGGTCCGAGCCGTGTGGAGATAAGCGACGGTGCGAGCGAGCGACGAACGCGGTTGTTGACAGCGTAGAAGTGCGCCCCCCCCCCCCCCCGCCCCCTCCGGCGCTGGCTTCCCGCTTCCTTGCTTGCGCGTGGGAGATTGAGTGCGTTCGCTCTCCGTGATAGCGCGCGTCCCCGCACGCTTCCGCTCGGGCATACGGCGCGCGGCGAAGATTTTATCTATAGGGAACCTCACGGCGACGGCGACGCCAACGGCAGAAATCCGGTTGAAATATCCATATAATTGCTATCGCAAGAAAAGCTCAGTCCAAAAAGCAAGGCACTGCTGACTAATGCAATAGAGCAAGTGATTAGAACAAAGAAAATTCCCGCTGGATGGCGTGAAAGCAAGATGAATCTCATCTACAAAGGCAAAGGAGATAAAGATAATACGAGCTCGTACAGGCCAGTTATAGTAACGTCGGTGGTATATAGAATGACAATGCAAGCCATAAAATTAGAACTGTCGAAGTGGGTGGAGAAAAACGATGTATTGGGGGAACTGCAGAACGGGTTCAGGCCAGGCAGACGCTTAGAGGATTATATGCTTGTACTAACTCAGTGCATAGAGATTTCAGTAGCTCAGAAAATAGCTTTAACGATAGCATTTCTGGATATTAAAGGAGCTTGTGACAACGTAGAGTGGGAATTGTTATGGGATATTCTTTAATACGAGGGCATAGATGACGATTTCGTGGAGCTGCTGAGGGAGATATATAGAGACAACCAAGTACAAGTGGTATCGGAAGGTCGAAAAGGAAATGAAATGGTGGGAATTCACCAAGGATTGAAGCAAGGATGCCCTCTGTCACCATTGTTGTTCACGCTTTACGTCAAGGGTATAGAAAAACGATTGGAAAACAACGAATTAGGTTTTGGATTTATCCTACATGCGTAATGGACAGATGGTGCAACAGAAGGTCTCTGGACTGATGTACGCAGACAATATTGTGCTACTAGCGGACAATAAAAAAGATTTACAGATACTTGCGAATATCTGTACGAATGCAGCGACAAATCTAGGCCTTAAGTTTCTAGGCACAGAGAAATAAGGAATTATGATCTTTAACGAAGAGACGAGTAACTTCGTGGTGTCAATTCAACAGCAACTAATACCCATAGTGAAGCAATATAAGTACCTCGCTGTACACATAAACGAAGGAAAGAATTACTCAAGCAACCACTAAGATAATCTGAAAATAAAGGGGAAGCGGCATGTATCAATAATGAAACACAGAACACTGTGGAGACACAATAAGTATGGGGTGGTGCGTAGAATCTGGAAAGGAGTAATGGTGCCAGCGCCTGTAGCGCACCCAGGATCTCTGCCAGGGGGGAGGGGGGGTTGACAGTTTGCCAATACCATCTAACCAGCACTAATTTCGATTTCTTCACGGGAAATTGTCAAAAAAATGCGCTTTTTGCGAGTGTGCAGACGATTAGTTGCAGCACTCAAATGCGTAAGGGAAGAAAATGGGTTAAACAAAAGGGGGGGTTAAGTCGGCCTCAAGGGGGGGGGGGTTACAACCCCCTAATTCCCCCCCCCCCGTCGGTGCGCCACTGGCCAGCGCTAACATTCGCAAATGCCATTCTATGCTTAAAATCGGATATCTTGTCGGGTTTGAAAGTTAAGTAAAGGTCAGTAGGCCGGTTGGCTTTGGGAGCCCACGGTAATACCACAAATGACGCAGTGCAGGGTGACATGTGTTGGGCCTCTTTTGAAGTCAGAGAAGCACAGAGGAACATTAGTTTTGAAGAAAGGCTCAGGAACATGGATGAAAATAAATGGGTGGCTAAAGTGCCCGAGTATCTACATGAAAGGCGTGGACACAGAATGGAGAAAGAGGACAAGGAAGTGGGCAAACAAGTACAGGATAATCGAAACTGTAAATAGACAACCAAGAGCCATCAGAAAGAAAGTGAGAGAAATGGAGACCGTGAATTCGATGCAAAGAATGGAAACAAAAAGGACAATGGAGATTTACAAGAATGAGAAGAAATAAATTAGAAGAGAAAATTCGTGCAATAACACAAAGGGCAGTACCTTGCTATTTGAGGATCTAGCCGGTTGCTTAAGGACCAATACATACCGGAGCAAATATTCGGAACTAGATGAGGCATGTGTATGCTGCAGTAAAGATCCCGAGACCACTCAGCCATCCTAATGAAATGCCGCGGGATCCACCCAGCGAGAACCGTAGGTAACGTGCAACTCCCAGAAGCGCTTGGGTTTAAAGTGGAAGGAAACATCAACACATCAGCCGTATAGATATCAAGAGACGATTAGAGTACTTGTGGAAAAAAGCAAGGAAAAGATGGATACGACCTGATCTATTAAAATCAGAGGTAGCGGTACAAGTTAAATTTTTCAAAAAGAAAAAGAATAATGAGAGGTATACAAAAATGCTAGACAAAGAACATGTATAGTATACCTGATTAAATCAAGTAGGCTAGGTGACTATTTGTCGCCGCCCGGTTTCAGAGGGGATGCCAATAAATCATCATCATCATCAGTGCAGGCTTGCAACGCGAAGGAATGTCAGCGTCCTGTGGAGCAAAGCGTTTATTTACGAAGCAAAGCGTCAGCTCGGGCTGCACCTCGATAAGGGGCCCCGTGTCATCCCGAGCACCTTTCTTTTAAAAAAAACTCGGTGTAGCTGAGTCAATCACCTAGTGAAACTTCACACCTTCCTGCGGAGTCACACAACGACCACAACCAACACCCATGCATTCTTTGACTGCGCCTGATTTCTCCCGCCCCTACGGGAACGACACAATATTCCGTCAAACCCCGCAAGCATATCAAATTGCTCGCTGCCGGCAGCCACCGGTCATCACCCGCTTAAGTAAGCCGTGGTCTGTGGTTCGTGCTCTGCAGCAGCACAGGTTGAAAAGGTGCGTTCAGTGGGAATTCCTTTCCCCCTAACCAAGTTCCCGCCGTCTTGGCTCGCCTGTCGTAGACACGCTCACAACGCGTGCTTTGTAATCTCTCTACACAATCGTTTAGAAAACCCAGTCACGGCTTTCAGCATCGTATATTTGACGACCATTGTGTGCATAGCTGAGTGATCTCGGTGGCACTGCAGCCGCATCCAGAATGATGAACCGCAGAAAGAGCCTCAACGCCTAAGCTATCAAACTGAGTCCATGGGTTGCTGCATGTTTCACAACAGTGGCTTCCGTCATAGTTCGGGAAATATAGCATTGGCCACGATCTGTGCGCTGCTGATACCACAAGCAGCAACTTTTCTGAACAATTACAGATACCTTTTTCTTGCAGCTACAGTTCAGTCACCGTGTCTTTTTAGAATAGGGATATCTAAGCATGCTATCGCACAAACTTAGAGCTGCAGCGCACACCTGGGCGCAGTTATGTCATACTGTGCTATTTTCACATGCCATGGAGACTTCACAGGCTTTATCCGGCGCGTCTTCAACGCATTTGTGAGAGCATTGCCTAAACTAAATAGTAATTATTGGAAATTAGGTGGGTAGGAATACCACAGTGCCTGGCTTCCATTGTACGAGAGGAGAATGCACTTTTATTCTAAAATTGCAACACCTTAGCACTGAAAAATACATAGTAATGACCGCACAGTATGTACCTTCTTCTTTCTGCGGGTTTACGTGCCAAAACCAGTTCTGATTATGAGGCACGCCGTAGTAGAGGGCTCCGGTATAATTTTGACCACCTGGGGTTCTTTAACGTGCACTACAACGCAAGCACATAGTATGTACCTCATGGTTCACGACTTTTGCTAGAACTTCCACTTGGCGCATAAACTAGCGCCGCCGCTGCATCCGGCTCTACAAAGGGGTTTTATATTTTGTGAGAGACACTGGACTGATCGAGATATTTATTATAGTATTATGTCTCATGTACGAGTTTGTGTGTGTAAAGTGTTCTTTGTCCTGTGTGTGAGATATGAAGCAACATGCGTCATGTCATACACAAAGGACAGGCAAATATCGAAACATTTGGTTAAACAACCTCTCTCTCACTGAAATTTCCCTTGACATGAATGCCAACCTAGGATGTGCATATTTTTTCTAAATCCTACTGTACTGCTACCTCGATGAAGTATTTTCCCCCGTATTGCATTTACCAAGTTCTTAATTCACCTCATGCTCAATTTTTATGCTACTTGCGCACTAACGTGGAAATGTGAAGCATAGATTGTGTGAAAGATTTTGCCTTCAAATGTCTACCACAGCCGAAATATAGCTATGTTTATTTCTGATGCAGTGTATACCATAGTATTCGTCCAAGGGAATAAATGACACCCTCGCTCACAAAACCATTAAGGCTAATGCCCTGGTCGTTAGAGAATTTTACAAGCTGGATGCTTTATTCAAAAGTGCCTGCCCTATTCGGTTGCATAGATTTGATCTGAAGTGGCACCGCAGTGATGTTCAGTCCAGCTACCTAAACATTGTCACGTACAATAACGGGTCCTTCACCGAGAGAAGCCGGGTTAGTTACAGTTTTTCCGACAAGCTGTTCATGCTAAACGCAAAAAAGGTCACATGCTCAAGTGAGAGATTCTCTTGTTATGTTTTTCTAATTCCCATCCTTTCTTCCCTATGCTCAAAAGGCCGATTGTTCAATGGAACACACGTCCGTGTCAGTGCAATTTACGTAAGTAGATTTTCATAAGTTGGTTGTATATTCCAGGGCTCAATTTTGTAAATTAAATACACTTGAGAAGTACCTTGAATTCAGTATGTATAATATCTATCTTTCCAGTTTCTTTAGACATGTGATATTGACGTGTGTTATTAAGGAGGCGTAGCGCTTTCTTTTTTTTCATTCTTAAAGTTAAAGAAATAGCGTAATGTTGCGAAGATGAAAGATTTTAACACACCTCCTTTGCTGATTTTTTGGTGCTAAAACTGCGACACTACTATTATTGTCGCAGTGTACCATAAGTGTCGTTGTTGGTGTTGATACGGCTGAAAGAATGTCTCGAGCAATATCTGCTTGCTTGCAACCGCTCCATGGAAACAGTATTAAGGCGGCCTATTATCGCAGGCTATCTAATTAAACAATATAGAATAGCAAACCGCAGGGATGTGCCTTGTACCTCTTTGTTTCGTTCTGGCAATTTCGTGTTCTTGATCCCTCATCATAAAAACCTGGAAAAGTTGCACAGGTTGTGAAATTTAGCTCACAGCAGAGACAATTACCAGTATTCAATGTTCATCATACTTGCGGTGTTCTATTAGTATTTTAAAAGGCAGCCTATTTTCTCAGAATTACAAGCTTCTCAAGGCCTCTGCTTTTTTCTTTGTCGAGTTTTACGCGACAAAAACAAAAAGGCGCTTCGGAATGCAAAATAAAGTGATTTTTAAACATACTTGTACGTGACAAATTGTGGGCATATATTTTCTTGCACTCAAATGCATTCTTCGTGCTGTTCTAATTGTATACATTTCTAACTGATTACTTTTTCACTGGGTGGCGCTAGCTGTAACGTAGTACTGTTCTCGGTAACCAATTAGATGTAACCGGTTACATTATTGATGAGACAAGCTGTAACAGCTGAGTGACACAGCTCGCAGCACATCAATATTACAGCAAAGCTGTTTGCCTCTAGCCCCCGTATGCATCCCCCGCATGCCATTCTCACAGTAGGTACCCTGGGCAGTTTATGTCCGTATCACGTCACGTGAACAGGAATGGAGACGGATAAGGGAAAGAGTGTGGCGACGGCGCTGCAGCAATGGAGACGGGTAGGGGAAGGGGGGCAAAGAGTGTGGCGACGGCGCCTGTGCACGTGGCCTGCGTTTGTGTGGTTATAGCACGCCGCACATCGGAGTTGCCGACGCGGCTGCAGCAGCGGTTGTGGCGATGGCGCCTATGCACGTGGGCTGCAGTTCTGTGGTTATGACGTCTCACGCGTCGGAGGTGCCGGCGCGGCTGCAGCAGTGGCTGCGGCAGATGCCTGGAAGGTGTGGTGACCGCGGTTGTCTTTGTGTCGGCGTAGTGTGGTTCCATGTGAAAAAAAAGTATGATTTCACAATTTATGCAGTCCATGTATGCAACCTAAACATCTTTGCTGCTAATCCATCCCCATACGAATGCTGCGGCCCCACGAATTTTGTGGGAGGTACAGTTGAATGACGCGGTCGCGCCACACAGCACTCTCGTGCATGCGCATGTTCAGAAAGGCAAACCCGGGTGCTCAGTATTTATTTTCTCATATTAACGATCTACCGGGTTTACCATGTTATCAGACGATGTTAACCGCTGCTGCCCTGGCTCGATAGCGATTGCTTTTTCGAACGCTGAGGCTTACAAGTTATGAGCACCGCGTATTTCTTATTTCACAGCTTGAGCCAGCTGCGCATGGTATGTACTTCTCTTATTTGCGAGTAGATGGCAAAGTATCAGAAAACAAGTATTTCAATTTTAATGGCCGCACTGTAGTGAGGTATTAATCATGCGCTTACCAGTTTCTAAAAATGACACCCCTAAATTAAGCGCTCTTTCCTGAAACCCACTCTTTATACATCGCGTCAAAATTACGTTACAAAGAGCACAAGCTTCCTATACTTTCTATATTCATAGGAGAGACCGAACTAGGGGCAAATATACAACTGTAGTCATTACCAGAGTTTATTACACTTGTGCTCAAGTGTAATAATCGAGTAGTGTCCTCAAGCGTGGAAAGAAGGAAGAAAATTTAGGTTACGAAAAGTTTCGAACGCTGACGATGACGTTATAATGTTAAGTTGAAACGATGCTCGAAATCTAGGAAAGAATCGTGGGCAATATTATTTCATTTGAAATGTTTATGATATGGCTTAGCTTTTACTGCCTTAGTTACAGACAATACCATGACACTCCATGGTGAAGATTCCAAAGCTGAGCAATGTCAACTTACAAACCCTTAAATAACTTTGGAAATGAAATAAACGACGTCATGTTTTTCTCTTTGCAAGCTGAAACATTGTAATCAGTGAAAATATCCCCCAAAATTAGGAACATATCGTTCTCTAAAGTTATGATTGACTTTCAGAATCACTTATGGCGAAGGAATGAACCCTGACGAAAACAGTCACAGCACCCAAGGAGAAAGAAAACCATGTCAGCGCATATCGAGATTATCGATAAAAGGGTGTGGTTTCCAGGCCGATGTTCTTGACGGGAACAGGATCGAGAAGCACAAAATATAAGTGTTGAAGGAGTGACCTGAACGCTAGGCTACCCAACACAGAACATTGTAATGTCTAAGCCACTGGCTTTGTTACCTACATGTCACCCTCGCTTTCATAGACTTTCTACCGACAAATGCGACGTTGATGCATTTGACTCTTCTTGTAGGAAAGTAGTATACCCGGTTACTACCACCATCAACACAAAAGGCTTCCTCAGAAAGGCACCACTTCTGCAAGACGGAGTCTAGCAGAATAGAAAAGGCACTCTAGCCCCATGTTGCTGTATTTTCTGTGCATTCCGCACATTATCCTTTTCTTTGCTTTCTCTAGTGGCCGCCATGGCTGATTTTGAACTGCAGTGATGAAGACCCTCGGAAGTTGATGCATGGCCCACTGGCGAACATGATTGAAGTGCTGTCCAGTGAAGGCGGCTTCACGTGAGCACTTTAGAAAATACATTTCACTCTTATACCGCAATCATATAAGTTCTGGGTGCATCATCGGTCTAGGACGGACACAGTGTGAAGTTACAAATCGTAAATCCAATGCGCCATTCTCATTTTAAAACAAGCCAGAGTTAAGTCTAAAGCTGTACGTTTTGCACTTGTTTTAGAAGAAATAGCAGGGGAACTACAAGTTGACCCTGCGTTCTCATTTTTTGTTTCTTGATCCAAAATTTTACATTCCAACGGCCTAAAGTCCATTTGGCGTGTTCGGTTGTCCTACATTTGCGTGTTCCTCAAAAAGCGAGCATATAAGCGAGCCTAGTTTGGCTTCGTGTGCTCCCAATGACGTAATAGTATAACTAACATGTGTACGGGGAGCTAATCATGTCTATTACATTGGCTGCTGCGGTTAGCGCGAAGTGAAGGATGAGGATTGAGTTGGCTTCTTCGCAGGACAATAGCAGCCAGCCCAACCGAACGTAGAAGTGAGCGAGGAAACCGCACTTTTATTAAGAGAAAATTTGCCTCAGTGCACGCATGAGGTCGTCGCGGACAGGCAGTGTCGTATATTAATTGAAAGAAAATCTCCAAGTAACACATTTCTTCATTCTAGCCCGTTTTGACTTCCATTGCCTTTTGAATATAGCAACCAAAGGTAGCTTTCAATACGCCACGCACATTGAAGTGGTGACCTCATCTAAAGCCGAGATCCTCAGACCCCTAGAGGACATTCAGAAATCAGCCGGAATCAACTTTCACACGAACCCTTTTATTAGTGAGCCTGTCTGTAACCACACTTAATTTACGCTTAAGGGTAGAAATGCGCCAAAAGTCCACGTTTCCCTCGAATGATATGAATTATCGCGGCATTGTGTTTTCAAAAATATGAAACAGCTTACGAAATCAGACCTCACCTCACACATCAGTTTACCCGAACGATTGTGGAGATATGCGCAAGTTTATTTCATTGCGATAATGCAGCTTTTCTCCTCGCAAGTGTTATGCACAGTTATGCATCATCCTCAGACATAGATTTGAGCGTGAATTCACTTTCATATTCTTGTTTTCTCTTTTCTTCAGGTATGACATCACCTGTTCTGAAGGAGGTGGCACAGGATTGCTCTTTCCCAACGGCAGTTGGACTGGCCTCGTGGGAGACCTCCAAAGAAATGTTAGTCAAATCCTGGGATCAAAAGAACCGTAGTGGTCGAAACCGAACAGCTCACCGCTAATACCACGTTTTTCATAAGCTCCTCCACCACCAACTGCGGAGCACACTAGGTGCAAATAATTCTGCCCTTAGCGTTGATATTTATACATTGCAAGAATAGGCTCTGTTTCTAAAAGCGCATGAGATCGTGAATCAGGGGCATGCGTGGAGGAGTGCACAGGAAGTAGTTTCCACATACACTGTTGCGGCGAAGAAAATTTGTTGAACGCATGGGCGAGAAATCTTTATAAATATATTTTAAAAAATTCAAGGACGCTTAAGCTTCGCCTTTACAAGTGGAACGCGATAGCATTCAAATATTCCTGACTGTTTATCAGGGTTCGCGGCAACTGCCGTTTTATTTTTTCTGCACCTTGGCCTCGGCTCACCGCTGCCGAGGAGGCGAGCGCCATCTGGATGGTGTTTTTGTAAGGAACACCGACCGGGGCGCGACCCTGTATGAATGGTAAAAATGCTGGAAAAGGGATTTGTGTGTGAGTTTCCGCGTAACCGCATTTTGTTTTCTCGTGTATTCAGATTACAATCTGACGTTATCGTATACCTGCAGGTTGTGGTTAAGTCGTACTTTGCAATTTTTCTGACGCATTTTACTTTGAGAAATTACATTAGTTCACCAGTGTCTGCGCCACGCGAATGGCTTGCGGGGTCGAGGTGGTTCGCGCTGATTTTTTTGGCCGCGGACGCCAACACTTACGCCGACTCCAGATTTTCTGGGACACGGGGTCCTTAGCGCTATCACGCTAAAAAAAGCAATACTGTTGTGTACGGTGTCAACCCCGAGTTAATTAATGTTCTTAGAATCTAAATATTCAGTCGACAGAAAACACCAGATATACAATCGCCATTTGCGCCACTTAACGCATAAAAATTGTCACCTCTCCCGCTATTTTCACATTTCGTAATGCACCCGCAGGGGTCCCGAAACGTGATTATTAGTTTCGTTTATTTCAAATCTTAGGCTTGCTAGCTTGTTTTATTCGACGATATATCATTCTCGCCTGACAAGTGTTTGTCAAACTTTGCACTACTAAACTCCTAATACTAGTGCTTAGTTGTCCAAAATACTTTTTTAATCCTCAGTATTCCAAAAGCGTAGTTGTCGAAAACCTATTAGAAGAAGGTTCAGCCTAACTTAATGATGTGGCGCGAGACCAATGTGATAAAGGAATTATGAATCGCTTTTCCTCGCGCACAGCTTTGGTCTACTGTGCTTTAGAAACAGAAACATGACGGAGAAAACAGAGAACCACTGGAAAGTGATCGTTTATGTTAAGTACGATGGAAGACTCAGGAGAGTAAAGCACGTTTGTTATTGCAATATCGATGGGACTGCTAGAGTGATCAGTGACGCATCTAGTGACGTGTCGCAGTAACGACTCAATATCCAACCCGGGACAGATGCTAATGTATTGTTTGTTTTTAGCAAATGTATAATCCAGATGTTTGATTTTTAAGTCATGCATTGAAACCATATTTTATTTTCATTTGAAACACAGTAAAATATTCGAGCCCAGAAAAATGTGCATTCAATACAGCTGGGTCATTGGTAGATGTAGCTGAATACAGTCCCTTATTCACTTGTATTTAAAAAGTCATTATTACATCAAATCTATGCTGACTACGAGCAACCAGGCAGTTGTCTGCCCAAAGAACTGCCCATCGACTTTTCTTCAGGGAAAAGCTTTCTGAAGCAAATGTTTCTGCGCGAAAGCTATACGTCCAAACAGATGAACGTTCTCATTATTCGGTTTGAGTACATTAAAGGTCTATATCTATTGTCTGAAAGAAAGCTTTATGTGCCTTCCTCCTGCGTTCTCCCTTTTTTGTCATTGATGAGCACCTTGCAAATATGTAGCGCAGTTGTGGCGAATGAAACTCGGTGGGGGAGGTCGATATTTCCCATAGTAGAAGGCAATCAATTTCACTTCCAGCAGCCTCAAGAATTTCCTAGCAGGAGTTGCCTTGAATGCAGGATTCACTCTTTATTTTAACATAACTTTTGCGAATATTCGTCTCACTCTCTCACTTTCTTTTACAAGGCAGCATTTCAAGTTGTATTGAAAGCGATAGTGGCTTTGAATAGCTAATGTTTAGTAATAGGTTCCTAACAGTTTCATTAATATAACCTGTAGACTCACTTGGATTTTATCGAAGTTTTCCTTAAGCACCTCAACAATCATTTCCGGTTGAGATGACATCTTCGATATTATGTTTGCAATGTCTTGTTCGACAGCAACATCCAGTTTTTATCGCAAGATACTTCTAGTACATCCAGGCTCTTGACGATTTCGCAACTTGTCGGCATGATGCACACATTGCACAGACAAGAAAACAAAAGCTGTTAGCACCAGTGGAGATTGGTACAGAGCTATTCGTGATATAAGAAAAAGCGTAGCCCACCTGGGCATGCTCGCGATTCCTGCCTGCTCCTGTCGATGCACTCGACGTGTCCGATGCTTTATAGAAGATTGCGCTGCTGTTTGGTAGCGCTGTAGGCTTTCAATGCTGCTCCGTGGGAAATAGGGAAACGTGACACTCTTTTCATTAGAGCGTCACCATGTCACCGGAGCTAGGCGCAGTGGAATATCTGTGCACGAAATAGCAGCGGCTTAGTAAATTGTAAACGCTCGGAACTTCCGCCGCAACAACTTCAGCGTAGCTATTACTGTTCACAAAACAAGCGGAATGAGCCATAAAGAACTGCGAGCACAACCGTTCACTGTGCAGACAACAAATTCAAACAACACTCATGAGGAAGAAAAAACTGCAAAGTAATTGTAATTACTGGTGCTTAAAAATAGCAGACATGCAAGATCCGCGTTGTTTCTAATAATGGACAAAGCCGCTTGGACACAGAGACAATCTTTTGAAATAGAATACCTTCAGAAGAAACAAGGATTTCGAAAGTTAAACATGGTAACCCGGACTTTTGAATCAGTATAGCACGCACAGAAAATTGGACCGTATGCCACCGCAGCCAGAGAACTGCGCTAAGTCTTTAGCCAATTAAACCCGTTAAAGCGGCCCTGAACCTGGTGAAAAAACACCCCGCAGATACCATGCGCTGCTGTGAACATTTTAATCAATTTTCGTAGTTGTGCGCGGTGCGTGTGCCTCACAAGCGGAGCACAAATTCAACTTTTTCGATAACACTCTTTTTTCAACAGAGGCATTTTCGCCACATGTTTCGGGGCTGCGCGTTGACGACAGCGCGCAGATTGCCATAGAGCTCGGGCATTGGCTAATAGTTGACGTCAATCAATAAGCATGTTTGGAATAGTTCGCTTCTTTCTGCTATGATTGTGTAGAATAGTGGATGTAGAGAATGAAACAGAGAAAATTAGAATGGTCTAGTAAATTCACTCAGTTGCTAACCGCTAGACCACAATGCATTTCGCGCTTGTTTGGTGCCTGGCAGCAGGCTGGCCAAGAGTTCGCGTTCATCGAAGAGTGCGTGCTGAGTTTGCGCCTTTCCCCAGACGACAACGCGCTCGCACTCCCCGCACACTTGTGCACATGCGCTGTAGCATCGCATGTGCACAAGATCGCCGCGCTGCAGCGGGTGAAGTGCAACACGCCGAACTACACCGGGACAAAAGTTTCCATGATCCTAGCGCCGACAGCGTAACGTATCTGACTTCGCTGGCCGCAGCCCGGCACGCTGGAAACGCTGGACTCTATACAGTTGCGCGTAGCCACGACGCTGCGATCGGGGGCACCACCACTCCACCATCACCTGGCGGTCTCGCTCCTTCGGCACGGAGGACGTTGAGGGAAACTTAAATACTGTGCTCCTATTATGTGAGCTTGCACTAGGGCTTTTTGAAAACCGATTTTGGTAATTTATACCCGGGAGGTACTATACTCGTTACAAGGTGTTTTAAGGAGTTGGAGGGCTGCTTTCACGACACAGAAAGTCAGACAGCCAAAATGTGCACGAGTACATGGATTCAGCGGAGGCGTTTAGATGGGGAAGGTGATCTGCCAGTTGCCGATGACGAAGCGGAGGACGAAGCGTATAGAGGCTTGTGTGAACGCTGTCATCAGTGCCAAGCTCAATGGAGGTTTTCAGTATTCACAACAATTGGGTAGCTGCTACGTACTCCGGGAGAAGTCGGCAGGTGCAGAGGTGCTAGATCGTCGGCAACGGCCGGCGTGGGCCAGGCTGGGGAGAAAAGTGTTGCTATCATTTTATGAAGTATCTCGCTAAACTGAGACAAGAACTCGCTAAATTTCTGCAATGCTTTTCAAATTCGCTAAAATTTTCACTTAAACTGTCGATTGAACTTTAGTAACGTCGGTGTTTTGAAACATTATATATATTTATATATATTTAAAAAAAAGAAATAGAATAAACTTACCAAGGAAAGGGCCAGGCAAGGAGACACAATATCTGCAGCTCCATTCAATGCTTGCTTCCAAACGTATTCAAGCTATTAGACTAGGAGGGCTTAGGTGTGAGGAATAATGTCGAACACCCAGACAACCTTCGGTTTACAAATCACATTCTCATGTTTAGGACACCGGGGATGAATTGTAACAAAATCTTGAGAAAGTGTACAAACAGGGTGGAGGATTATTATGCAGGTAATGTTCAATAGACTAGCAAGGGAATAAAAATTGATGATTGCCAGTCAGCCTCTAGAGTCTGTGCAGGAGTAAGATTATCTATGTCAGTTACTCACAGGGCACCCTGACTATGAGAAGAAAAACTACAAACGAATAAAAATGCGTTGGATGGCATACGACAGGCATTATAAGTCCTGACTGTGAGCTTACCGCTGTCGTGGAAACGAAAAGTATACCATCATTGCATTCTACAGGTGCTAACATAAAGGGCAGGAACTTGGAGGTTGTAATAGAAGCTCTATAACAATTTAGGGACGGCGCAAACAACGATGGAATGAACAAAATGCTCGAGGTGAGCCAGAAATACCCTGAGGACCACGACCGGATGCCGCGTATGTCACTGGTGGAGGAAGAAGGTGAGAAGCGCATCAACATGGCTCACCTAGCCATTGCGTGCTCGCACAAGATGAATAGCATGGCACGGATCCACTCCGACATTCTAAAAAAGGCCCTGTTGAAGGACTTCTACGAGAGGTACTGCGAGTGTTTCCTGAACAAGACCAATATTATTACTCCCCGCCGGTGGCTCCTGCTCTGCAACCGTAGTCTGGCCGATCTCATTGCCGATCAAATTGGTGAGGACTGGATCGTGCACCTGCAGCAGCTGACCAAGGTGAAGCCTCTGGTCAATGACATGACATGCGTGCGAGAATTGCAGAATGTGACGCAGAAAAACAAGATTAGTAGAACACTATTCTACTTGCACCCAACCGCACGTCTCCCTGTTTGTTCAACAACCTGAGTCTACATCGCTTGCATGGTACATCTAATGCCCTCAAAAAATCTTTCTTGCCTACTGCTATTGAACTATCGAATGCCCTATCTGAGGACATAGTAAATGAAAGTGATTCAGATAATTTTAGGCACCTATTGTCATGTTTTTTTAATGCTGAACCTACCACCACTTCGCTGTTACTCTAACGTCTACTCTTTCTACTGCGCTCTTATACTGCCGGTTGTGCTACCAGTTGTACTGCGTTTTTTCGCCCATCGTCTTCTAGCATGTTTACTAAGTTTTGTTTACCATTGTATGAGTAACTAAGCCTTTTATAATACTGGCCATAGTGTTTGTTGATGCCTTTGTCCCCCCCCCCTTGTGTAAAACTCTGAAAGGGGTATTTAAGGGACAATAAATGATGATGATGATCCCCATTACAGATATCCTAATGAGATATGTGTGGTTTTCTGGGGAGCTGCAACCATTACGAAACGCTTGCAAAACATTTGCTCTCAGATCTATGTTTTCCTTTATTTCCGTATACCCTCCCTGTTTCAGAGGGCGGATCTTGCGCTCAGTGCCTTGGGTGTGACGTACGATCGTCTTCAAGTCATCAAATATACGCCGCAGATCAACACGGAGTACTTCAACATCTTGGCGGGATTGCCCGACGTAGTGGAAGTCAGCGCATTCGGAGCCCTCATGGCTTTTGAGTGGCAGGTGATTCTAAAATCCCCCAGGACATCAAATAAATATCCATCATATGTACAGTCAAACATTTTAACGTAAAAACAAGTTTTTCGCCCTTTATGCAATTGTAATAAGCTCCTGCGCATGTTCTTTGATGTCTAAATAACGGGTTATCAGATGTGAAGCCTTAGTTGTTTAGCTGTAAGTTAGCGCTTGTTTACGTTGTTTCCCTCTTCCTCTCTAAGAACTTCTGCCATAACAAGTGTGGTCGAACTAACTAGCACGATATCTGGTATTGATGAGTGTGGTGTTATCTTTCAATGTACAGCGCACTTTCCACAGACATGTGGGGTGGGGCAGGTCATTTCATTTCATTTATTTCTGAAAGTGCCCAAGAACAGCTCAACGTATTATTATTGGTGCACTTGTGTTGCACAAAAAACAAAAAAATAAAACAACAAACAACCTGAAAGCGCAGTGGTACAAAATGCAACCAAAAATTGTTGAGGGTATGCCATGCGTAAACAAGCACTTTAGTTTAGTTTCAGAACACTGAAATCTAATATCCGTTAGACTTGTGCTTTAAAAGTGCTTAACGGAGACAGTTTCCTGTTTCCTTATCGCTGAGATAACATGTTCTTTTTGTGCTACGTCCAAGAAGCGCAATCTAATTTAACCATAAGTAACAAGCTTTCAAAAACGAGTGAAGCCCTTTTTCAAGGTTATGACTCTTTTTCAACCCTCTTTCTGAAACAACGGAGGCAAGTTATAGCTTTAAACTACCTGTGAATCATTGCATTTCTGTCTCTCAAACAGCGTATACCGTTCTTGAAGCTTATTCAAACTAGCTGTAAATAGCTGTAATTAGTTTAATAGCAGGTATACCACGCTGCAGTAGCCGTCTTGTAGCAGCTGCATGCAGAAACATCCGCTACAGTAGCCGTATTGTTTAAGCAGCGCACCTATATTCACTCTGTAGTCATGCCGCTCTTTTCAATCTCTGTTCAGGGCTTGTTTCTGTTTAAAGCACGTTCATAAGATGGACGTCGATGCTAAGTATAGAGACAACTGAAAACTCTTTTTAAATTTTACTCTACCATTGTCCTCACGCTGTCTAGTGGGTTTTCGTAAAATGGTAACATTCTGAACTCGTTCAATCAACTCGTCCATGCGCGCTCAGGAAGATATAAACGAAGCGCAATAAGTAAAATTTACTTACCATTACAGGTGTGGCTGGGACTGCTTTCTTCTCTGATGCTGTGCGTGTTCACAAGCGTCCTGGTAGACGCAAGAAACGGCATGCATAAGTCAATCGCACAAATGCGTCAGTGCATTGCGCACAACTGGTGGCTGTATGTGTCAGCAATGTTCATGGAGTGTAAGTGCCATTCAAAAAATTTTTCATTGTTAGAACCGATTAATAGTGTTAATTTCTCTCCTAATTTTTATGTGCCGTTGATGTGTCAGCAATTAAGCATTTAGTTACAATTGACCTGAGGGAAGCGAGATCGAAATTCTTCTCAAAAGAGCGTTCGGCACTTGTTTCCTTGTATTCATTGTGATACACATAGCAGAGAAAAGCACGCTGCTTTCCTGTCCCCCGTATGGTCTTTCACGGCTGCTGAAGCGTTGCGGACAGGGACAACGATTCCCAGAGCTTTAAAAGTGCAAGGTCGTCTTCACTCCTGTTGGAGATAAACTAGATGAAAGGCCTGGAAACTCTTAGCCGACTGACCGAACTCCAACATATTTCTTAGGAACGTGTAGTGCTTTCTTTAATTGAATAGTTACAAGTGATAGCGCACCTCCTGTCATCTTTTCATAGATATTTATGCAAGAATAATGAATTGCACCTGTTGTTCACCATGTTTACTTGCAGCCAGGAATATTGTGTCACACCGGGATTAATCATGCAGAAAACTTGCGTCGCAATGTGGAAATTACGAAGGGCGTATATGAAGTTAAAGACCATATTTATTCCAAACAAGACAGAAAGTCAAGGGAAAGTAGAAAGTTGAAGTTATGAACAGCAGTCGAACAATGAATGTCTCTTTAAGCCCAGGCTGTTTAGGGATAAAGCGACATCCCTTGTTCGTCTACTCCTCGTCACATCATATTTCGGTTTGCATATTACTTTTTGTCACTTCGGGTCTGTCACTACTAACTACATCTCGTCATCACACATGAAAAAAAGCTTCACATTAGTGGTGCGAAGGCTAGGCAAACAGCAAAACTGGCAACCCCACCTACATTTATCTCGGTTCGGCCAAGTTTAAGCTCGAGAGCAAGTTAAGGACCGCGCAAAAAGCGATGCAAACAAAAAAAAATGTTAGCCGTTACCTAAAGAAACAGGAGGAGAGTGGTGTGGATCAGAGGGCAAATACGAATAGATGATATTCTAGTGACATAAACAGAAAAAAAATTTGACAGAGACACTCAGGACTGGTTTCGTGTTAAAATGATAAAACATTATACCGTTTGTAGACCTCGGAACGCCATGAACGCGCTCATTTTATACACTCATGACGTGCCGCCACCTCTTCTCCATTGTCCGTGCCGTCACGCACGCACTTGTCCGCAACTTTAGTAAGCCACATGGCTCTCACGTAACGTATGAAATCACGCACGCACTAGGCGTAGCTTTAGTAAGCCAGAACCGTGCAGCCGCCATGAAGGCGGCGAAGCATGCTTATCTCGCACCCTGGAGGCGCGGGTTCGAATGTGAACCAGACAGAAATATACCAAAGTTTGTTTTCGAAGTCATTAATTTTCTTTGTTAACAGTAGCCTGGTTGAGAAATGTGACGTCGATTCGAGAATTTTGGACGTGTTTTTGATTTCTGCGCCGTCAGCCATTTTTGGTACTAGATTTCGGTCCAAGGAGTACAAGGAGTTTTCGCGTAATGGGGCAAATAATGCTTTCGCATCAAAATGGTGCTTGGCACGCCATGTAATGTGTAAGACAAGTAACCGGTGGACAATTAGAGTTACAGAATGGGTGCCAAGGAAAGAGAAGTGCAGTCGAGGACGGCAGAAAACTAGGGGGGGGGGGTGATTTAATTAGGAAATTTGCAGGCGCAAGTCGGAATCAGCGAGAACAAGACAGGGGCAATTGGAAATCGCAGGGCCTTCGCAGAGACCTTTGTTCGGCAGTGGACGTAAAAGTAGGCTGATGATGATGATAATAGTGAAATACCAATAAAAAATTTTTTCAGCTTACTGCGATGAGCTATTGTTGCCTTCGCAATCACGTGTACAAACATTTTCGCTACGAATATCACTAATCAATCTAATTGGGTTTCAGCATCGGCGCGCACACCCCGCAACACGGCAGGACGGATTGTTCTGGCCGCATGGTGGTTGACGGTAGTCGTGCTGATGAACGCCTTCACGGGACACATGAAGGCCACCCTGATGCTGTTCCCGGAACCAGAGCGTATTGACACCTTCATGAAACTGTCTCGTCAAACAGACATAACGCCCTTTCTCTGGGGAGGGGGCGCCTATGAAGAACTTCTGAAGGTATGACACGTCCTGCCAGCACTTGCTAAGTGGGACGCAGTGCCACTGCAAGTAGGAGATCAGTTTGGTGTGGAAGTGCCCACTTGTTCTCCCTCTCTCTCTGTGAAAATGCTCATTTGCATAGCTACCATTAACGGTTGTTCACGAATGGACATATATCTATAGCAGTAATTACCCAGTCACCCAAGAATAGGGAAGTTGAAATACAGGAGAACGAAGGAAATAAACAGTGCTGTCTAATGTCATTCATTGCTTACATGAAGAGATCTCTGTGGTTAGCGACACCAGTGAGCAACGCAATATGTACAGGCTTTATGCCAAGATTTGTTGCTTTATATCGCGAAACAGAGGTGTGCTAAGCACGTCAATGATCTTTCAGAAGTCCTTGGACGTGGAAGAGTACCGCGGTCTGTGGAACTTGATAATTGCACGCGATGGCCTGCGAGATGAAGCGCACCTATATAACAACTACAACCTTCGACTGGTTTTGGAAGGAAAGGCAGTGATCGTCAGCGACTACTCTACGATGCTCTACCAAGCTTCACGTGCTTGTCGCCGCCGCCTCGCAGCCGGGCGGTATTACTTCGCCAAGGAGCGCGCATTCCCCACAACACTCGCCATGGGCGTCAGCCGAAGTGCTGACCCGGCACTTGCGCAGTTCATCAACCAAAGGTGGACTACTACATATCGGCCTTTCTATATTTTATGTGGTGTCAGGTATTCTATTTGCACTGTTGAACTGAGTCATTGAGCCACTGCCTTTATCTTCTGGTACCGGCGTGCCTTCTTAGTACTGTTTACTAATTCCTAATTAGGATTTCTCGACCACTAGAATTTATTCGGACGTAACTTGCACTCTGCACACACGTCCGTCTACTAAACTTCTTGCGTACATAACCTTGGTTCACTCTAAAATAGAATATGCCATGGTATCTGGATAGCGCAGCAAAACACGGACACGAGATGAAATGAAGACGTAGACAAGCACTAGTCAAGTGTTAGTCGAAGAAGACAAGCGCTTCGCCGACAAGCCGGAAGGATGGCCTCAAGTTTGTTAATTAGGCATAACTGACTAGACTTCCGAAATAAGGGCGGCATATTCTACGAGGGTGGCAATATGGGCTTGTTGGTCGGACATCATGGAATGGTATCTGGATAGCGCAGCGAAACACGGACACGAGATGAAACGAAGACAAAGACAAGTACTAGTCTTGTCGACGACAAGTGCTAGTCAAGCACTTGTCTTTGTCTTCGTTTCATCTCGTGTCCATGTTTTGCTGCGCTATCCAGATACCATTCCATGATGACCGACCAACAAGCCCATATCGCCACCCTCGTAGAATATGCCGCCGTTATTTGGAAGTCTAGTTAGTTACACCTAATTAACAAACTTGAGGCCATTCGAAGTAAAGCAGCCTGCTTTATCACTGGAAAATATTCACGCTTCCATAGTGTCCCAGCTATCAAAGCCTCATTGAAGCTTGTCACAGTAAAAAAGCGAAGGCTTGTCGCGCTACTCTCGCACTTTCACAGACTTCATTTCAGTTATTCGCCGTTTATACATTCGCAGATTAGACCAGCGCTTCTCATTTTTCCGCGCTTGGATCAGGCAAATAAAATACAGCCCATGTTGGCGCGCGCTAACTTGCTTAGTAACTCACTACTGTTTCTTGTAATTTATCATTGTGACAAGTTGCCAAGCGATGTTGTAAGTGTAGGCGATCACGACTCATTTGTTAATGCATTGGAGCACCTGTTCAACGTAGAATTGTACGTAGCTATATTTTCTGACGCCTTCTGTCTATAACGTGTATAATGCCATGTCGCACAACTCCTTCTAGCACCAGTACTAACATATATATTTTATTTTGTATTATATTGCATTCTAATGTATTTTCATGTTCACGTTGCACGTGAACTTGTGGTTTTTATTTTTAGTTTGTAAACTTAACCCCAATGTATTATCCCCCCACCCACCCCCTCTCCCTATGTAATGCCCCCAAGGGCCCTTAGGTCATATGATCAATTAAATTCTGATTTCTCGAATTGAATGTATGCACAGTGGAGTTGTACTCCAGTGGCTTAAGACTTCATATAACCAAACCTGCCAATAGGTGCACCTGCTCTGCTTCACATCCAATCTTTTGTCCCACCTGATTTACGATATCGAACAAGGGAACTTTCTAAATGGTGGACGTACCACGCCATTAATTGTTCTATTGCAGGACTGAATGCAAACTGAGTAAACTGTGCTTTAGCAATATATCTCAGTTTAAGCATATGCGTTGCGAAGGGTGGCTTGCTGGGCTAGTTGATACATTGTATTTCATGGAAGAAAAACCAGAAAAAATATGATGAGGCAGGAGACGGAAAAAAGAACAGGAAGGGTGCTAGAAGCACCCCTCCTGATACTTCCTTTCTCTTTTGCCTCGTAATTTTTCCTGGTTTTCCTATCTGTTTTCAGGCTTATCCTTATAAAGTAAGCATATGAGAAATTGTGAAAGTGTTATACTTATGTAGTAACTACACAATTAAAATCTACCATGCCTGCGTCCGAGAGCACGAAAGTATGAACAATTACAAAATGCCATAATAATAATAACAGTTCCCAGTGCAGCACTCACAGGGGAAACAACGAACAGAAGAAACAAAATGGGATATGCGCTGACGGCAAAAAAAAAAATTTGCAGTGGCTTAGCTCGGCTATGCCAGGATATGCGTAGCGTGAGCTAAGTCGGCCACATCGTTCAGAACCGGTAGACCTGGTGGCATGGGTGGGTAACGATACCCATTGGTAACGTTAAAGAGTGGAATGTTCTGCTTAACGAGAAAGTTCTTGCACGTTGTACAAACCCGCGCCATGGTTTCACCCTACTCAGGCGGCGCCGCTAAACTCAACGTTTCTCTTATGGCACTACTTACCAGCGTCAACTCTTTCATGTGCCACGTACAGTCTTTCACACACGTCGCACACATATCCAAGCGGATTTTTGGTGAAGTCCATCTCGAAGATCCGAGTCGCACTGGCGCTTTCGCTAAGTTTCACCGTATATTCAGTCAATCGGCGAGCTTTGACGTCATCGACGGTGTCTTGTTGTTGCTGCTGCTGAGATGGTCATGCACGTCGCTGTGCCTCCTATCAATGCCGCTTTACTAGACGTTCCTCCTTTTGCTGCGGTGTCTCCGCAGCACGTTTAGCCTTCTTCGGTTCGTTCTTCCTACGCTCAACCGCTAATTGGCCGGCAACTACTTCGGGATCCGATGAGTTAAGCTTCTCCGCTCTTCTGCGCCGCTGAACAGCAATTTCGCTCTCCTTCTCCATGGCTATACCACACTGGCAAACGGCCAGCGCACACTGTCAAACGCCCAGCGCAAACACCGGTTAAAGGCCCGGCGCGCCAGCTGTGTGCCGTTTGACGTCACTGCTCCTAGCGCATGCGCAGCACGGCTCTCCAGGAGCCACGCGAAACTGCTCAACCTCGGCCACTGTAGTTCACGCTACAAAAACTTTATCGTGAAGTTCTGTCAAAGAGAACGCGGCCAACGCTTGACATAAAACAACCCTATTAATAAAATAGAAAACTAACAGGTTGCATATGATAAATCACACGGCCAAATGGCATAACCATCAAAGCAACACGTGCATTTCTCTGGCACACGTGCTGTCCAGAAACGTGAGCTTTCTGTCGGGAACATGGACGAAAGAAACAAAGTATGAGAGGCCCTGACGTCAAGTTTTTGAAGCTGGAAGTGCATCCATGTTTGTGTGTCACTTCCTTTGCGCCTCGAGTCAGCTCACCGGAGCAGATAGGCGCGAGCTTTGAACGTGCATTGCTACGAGCCGCCGGAAGTGCATGCTGACGACGCGCGTCGGAACTAAGCCTATAAAACCTCTGTACAAGTTTTATTAGCGAAGCTGACGCACTCCTGCGCATTTCCGTGGCACGTTGAAGAAGACGACGAAGACCCGCGCCGTTATTGCTTGAGTGTCTCTGTTGCTGGCTGACACTCGCACACACAGACCCAAAACACAACTTTCAAACTTACACACCACACTCCAATGTCAGCTTGTCTCGCGAGCAGAATGTGCTGCGAGAAAGACATGGGCCTGAAAATGTTGTCTCGCTTTTGAGAGGCCGAGAGCAGCTGCGAGAGCTTCATGAACGCGGTTGCTATGGCAACTTTGACGTTTGGCGCCCAAGTCTTAGTGCTCCATTGCGAAAAAGAGCGTGTGACTTCCGCCACACTCCCTTCCACTGATGCGGGCTAGCCGGGCCCTCTCCTACGTTTCTTTCCCCTATGGTCGCGAAGGATAAAATCTCGCAGTCTCACGCAGCGTCGACGAAAACCGCGTAGGGAAGAGAAATCTTGAAGCCATGTTCAATGCCTTTGTCACTGGTATTTATTTATCCACACTCAAGGATTCTGTAAAGTTCGCACCAAAATATGGCATTCACAGCTAACCAATAGAGAACGCAGCCAACAGAAACAAGCTCGACAATAATTGCAGTGCCATTTCTTTGGCAACAACGGCTGCATTGACACACACACAAAAAAGCTGCTGTAGCGGTCCCAGGCAGATAATAATCAACCCGAAACAAGCCGAACCATTCAAGGTCGTGGATACATATCCTTTTAACGAAAGTACTGCATGTCTATTCATTGAGAGAAAATGTGGCACATATTTATTGGCCCTACAACCTGCTAAAGGTTTCACCAAATTAATATTCTTGTTAGTAGTAAGGGTGTTTGCGCATGTAACAACAAATTGAACGCAGGTACAACTGCTTAACTTTTCAACCATTTGATCTTTGTATTTCCATCTTTGTTGCGTTTGTCATAACAACAATGGCACCAAAAACCAAAACGAATAAAAGATGCAGGCAGAACTGGAACAAACAGGGTCCGCAAATGTTTTCAACTTGTGGTTTTCGGTTGCAGGAAACACGAGTACAATTTCATGAGTGATTTATTCACCGATGCATTCTATTGCTTCTTACAGAGTCAGCTGGCTTTCTGAAAGCGGTGTACTGAAAGCATGGCTTGAAACGCAGCTCGGTGACTGGCGCTCTTGCTTGCTGGCGGACCACGAGGAGACCTACAGCGCGCTGTCTCTTTTCGAGATACAATCTGTCTTCACCCTGTTCCTAATATGTGCCTGCTTCGCCATCGCTATCTTCTTTTGCGAGCTTCGTATTGCAGGTAAAATGTGCCACGCCTTCCTGCAGTGATTATATATTCTCTATCCGCAAGCACCAGCTTAGTGTAGATCACAACGTCGCGCGCAAGAGCTTTTCTGGCATACTTGCACCCGAAGTTACTGATCGCCACTGCTGCGAACTGTTACACAGTTCAACCCAATGAAGGGCAGCGACACTTCTTGATCAATGTAGCCATTAATTTCATGCAGCACTTCTTTCCCCCGCCTCATTTCTTGCGCAGGTGCAATATTTATAGGTAAAGATTTAGCCTACATCCAGATAGCAAAGGAATGCAGGGGTGTAACCGAAGCCATGTGCTTATTACGTAGACGGGCCAGGGAAGTTCTTGAAGTAGACTGAGTACGACGCCGTTAGTGACGTCGTTAACGAACGCTTTACTGCCATTGTCACGTGGACGCTGCACTGCCCGCAACGCTGCCTCCTCGACTCGCCTATAGTGAACTAGTTCTAGTTCACTATAGACTCGCCGTTGTTAAATGCGTTCGATATCTGGAGTTAAACGCTCGGCGTCGCGGTTAGCAGCATCTGCCCGCCATTGGCGCTTGTGTTCCACTTCGCGATTTCAACGTGGACGTTTCGTCGCAGACGAAGCCAAAGTGCCACTCGAGAAACTCCCACCGAAAGCGGGCGTTGGCCCCGGCGAGCGCGTTCCCGCCATTACCACGTGGACGCAGCTCTGATCGCAACGCCGCCTCCTCGACTCGCCGTTGTCGCATGCGTTCGATATCTTGAGTTAGCTCGGCGTCATGGTTAGCAGCATCCGCCCGCTATTGACGCTTGCGTTACACTAGAAACACAGACATGTAACCAATAATTGAGAAACGCTTCAATACAGCGTCGGGATTAGCCCACTGCTAAACACCGGGACCGCACGTTTCAGCTTCCCTGGTTAGCCATCTGTACTGAGTTCTTGGGCGGTGTTTTTTTTTTTAATTGTGCCTCCCACGATGTCATTCTCGGCTGGGATTTTCGGCTGAGATCATGCCGTCATTGTCTGTGCACATTAGATCCCCGTTTTGTGTGAGTTTCCATCTCAGGACTTGTAAGTTCATCATGCTAGCAGGATCTTTTTAGCTCCACATACTGACCTTCCTACCCTCAGTGCGGTCTTCGTCCCTGTTTCATGTGCATCGCTTGCCGGCGCGACGGTCTTGTTTACACCCACTGCTGTCTTCAGTTGTCACCAGCCTATATATATTGTTGCCGTTCGCTCTAGAGCACTACACGGGCCCACTCTATGAAGCCCGTGCCCAGCCCGGGCCCGTAATACTAAGCCGGGCCCGGCCCGGGCCCGGGCGTACATGACCAAACCCAGCCCAGGCCCGCTCGGGGCCCATGATTCGAAGGCCGAGCCTGCCCCCAGCTCTTGTTACCAGGCCCGGGCCGGCGCGTTCATTGCTAAGCTTAGCCAAGGTCCGCATTTGCTTGTCCAGGCCCGGCCTTTAAATAAACAAATTTTTTTCAATTACAGACCACATGTGCAAGCCTCACCTTCTGGAGGTCTAATCAGCTGCACTATATAAGCAATAAAATACCCAAATCTTTGTTTTTCTCGGCTGGGATTTTCGGCTGAGATCATGCCGTCATTGTCTGTGCACATTAGATCCCCGTTTTGTGCGAGTGCGACCACTAAAAAGACGCCGGACTCAAATCTAATAGATTTGATAATAAAGTTTACGTTCTTCTTCTTTTTCTCATGGGAGCATCAGTGATCTAGACCACTGTCTGTGCTGGTAGTTTTCCGCTGGGGCACATGCATTTACCTTCATGGTGCCATTTGGTCTGATAAGGCCATTTAGCATGCGCATATATATATATATATATATATATATATATATATATATTGCAACCCCTTGTATGAGGCAAAAGGACGAAGGGGAGGACGACGGATCTTTTTGGGTGCATAGCGCAGAACGAAATCGGTGCTAACCTGTTTTCCTAGACTTTCATCCGTCACCTGTAAATAACTAGGCCTCATCCGTAACAGTTTTGTGGTGGAGGTGCTGGGTACTCAACCACGCAACACGGTTCGGCAAACACCTGATCTGCGCTGAAGCCGCCGCCTCGCTGGATTTCCGCCATTGCCGTTGGTGGTCGAGATGTCTCTCGTTCAAGACGGAACCCGGACTGTACGAGTTCCTGCAGCTGCAGCCCCTGCCCTGGTTACAGCGGCCCCTTCGGTACCTTCTTCAGCCGCGGCTGGTCCCTGGCAGTGTCAGCACCTGCTAGAGCCACGCACATTCGGAGGCAAGTCTGGCGCGGACGTGGATGAGTGGCTCACTCACTACAAACGGGTGAGCAACTATTACCATTGGGATGCGGCCATTCAGCCGTCCAAGGTCGTGTTTTTCTTAACGGATACGGCACTTGTGTGGTTTGACAAACATGAGGACATCCTCACGACCTGGGATCGGTTCGTGTCGGAAATAACGGAGTGTTTTGGGGATTGAGTCGCGAACAGGCAACAGGCTCAACAAACACTGCTGCAAAGAGCCCAAGTGCCAGGCGAGACGTGCACGACGTATATTAAGGTTATATTGAAGCTCTGCAAGGCCGTCAACCCTCACATGTCAGAGGAGGACAAGGTCGGTCACCTATTAAAAGGAATTGCCGAGGTTGTATATCACTTCATCATCGGCAAAGAGAGAGAGGGAGAGATAATTTATTTGAAGGAAGGCAGAGAGGTCGGCCATGGCTAGCATGCTCTAGCCTGCAAAGTGCAGTGCAAAGAGAACCTTGGTACAGTAGCTGACGTCATACGGCATTGTCGTCCATTCGAGACCCTAAAGATGCGGCGTATCACGCCTAAATTCGGTCGGTTACCGAATGTGACTACCGTTGCGAGTGTTGACTACACGTCCCTTGATCTCGCGTTTACAATACGTGAGATTCTACGGGAAGAGTTCACCCGACATGTGCACTCGACACCTTATAATGCTGCGCCTATCCCAGCCCCCACACATCATGTTTCTATCACTGCAACGGGCGTAGAGGACTACAACTACAGTTCTCGCTCGCCACTGAGGCCGCAGCGCAATCACTACCCAGAGTCGCGGTACTAACGCCGCTACAGCTATCCTCATCAGCCGACCGCTACACACCAGGAGCCGCGTGAAGATGCATTTGTCCCACAGCGTCGCGACAATGCATTTCAGGAGTGCAGTGTATATAGCCAACCTCCTGTGTGTTATTGTTGTGTTGCTATCGGACACATAGGTCGGTTCTGTCGTCGGCGCAGGGAAACATCACGATACGATCCGCCATCAACGTTTCTTCGTGCGGGCAATGGTCACAACAACGATTCTTGGTCCGCCTATTCCAGGAGCACCTCACGACAAGAGAATCGACGCAGTAGTTCTCCCGCTTCTAACCGTAGTTTGACACCTCCGTCCGCCCGACTGCGCCGCTCGCCTTCATCGCGACGGCGGCTATCACCACCGCCACCAACGGGAAACTAGCTGGCGCGACCGATGGAGGTGAGGTCGCCCAAAATGACTTACCTCAGATGCCTCCCCAGTTACGATGCTTAAGAACAAGATACACGTGTTTATGGAGTATGTGCAACTGTTTTAGTGGACACTGGTGCAACCATTTCTGTAATAAGTCGTTCTTTCAAAGATAGCATTGGCCGCAAAGTTATGTTTTATTGGCACGAATCTACAAGATTTCGTGGTGGCGGCGGAGAAATACTTCTTCCTTTGGGAGTTTGCGTCGTTAACGTCTTGTTGGCCGAAAGGTGTTCCCAAATGAGTTCCTGGTTCTGCAGCGGTGCACACACGAAGTTATTCTCGGTATTGACTTTATCCAAGAGTGTGGCGCTTTTGTCGACTGTGGCACCAGTGAACTTTCAGTCAGCAGTGAAGTTCCTGCCCACTGTGACGACCTGCCAACGAACTGACAGTGCCACCATGGTCCACCATTCAGTCAGTGGCCGTGTTCGCTTCCGTCTCTGCCTTATCCGCTTTTGATGCCATCGTTCAACCTCTCACCGGTCAGTGTGCTAAGAGAGGCATCTTAGTGCCTCGCTGTATTGTGTCGATTACCAACCGAGCCACGTTTTTGTGGGCACCTAACTGTTCGCCAGTGCCTGTTATGCTTCCTCGAGGAATGAAGCTCGCCGTCTTTGATGGTGCCATCGGAAATTCTGCTGTTGACGACTAAGAAGATCAATAACGCTTGGCCGTTGGCGATTGCAGTTGCTCCTACGAGTCGCAGATTCTGAGCATGGTTAGTAAGAACCTACGATCACACGAGCGGCAAAGATTGGTCGAGCTATTGGAAAGACATGCTTCTGTGTTCGACTTCTGCGATAAGGAGAAGCGACCATCTTTACCCTGTTCTCGAGCTCAGCACAGGATCAATACAAGTTCTGCTCATGCGGTACGGCAAAAAGCTTACCGAGTGTCGTCATCGGAGGGGAAAGTTATTGCCCAACAAGATCAGGATATCCTGCAGAAGGGTGTTATTGAAGAATCGTGCAGCCCTTGGGCAGCACCTGTCATTTTGGTTAAGAAGAAAGACTGCCCTTGGAGGTTTTGCGTTGACTATGGATGATTAAACGCCCTTACCAAAAAAGATGTATATCAACTACCTGGGATAGACGATGTCATCGACTGTCTACGTTCGGCTTCCAACTTTTATTCACTAGATCTACGATAAGGGTATTGGCAGATCCCTATGCACCCTGCTGACAAGGAGAATACTGCATTCGTGACACCCGATGGACTATATCAATTTAATGTTATGCCGTTTGGGCTTTGCAATGCCCCCACTACTTTCAAAAGATTTATGGACTTGATTCTGCGCGGTCTAAAATGGGAGGTATGTTTGTGCTATCTAGATGACGTTGTCATCTTCGAACGTACTTTTGAAGAGCATAACGCCCGTTTAAACCACGTTTTAGACTGCGTCGAAAAGGCCAGCTTGATTTTGAATTCTAGAAAGTGCCGGTTTGGTGAACGACAAATATTAGTCCTTGCTCACCTGGTTGACAAAGATGGTGTCAGGTCAGACCCCCGGAAAATAGAAGCGCTCAATGCCTTTTTAAGCCACTTCAGTCATTAAAAGTACTCCGCAGATTTCTGGGATTATGCTCCTACTTTAGACGGTTCGTGCGCAAATTCGCGGACATTGTTTATTCATTGACGAGTCTCTTGCAAAATGACAGCCCATGTGAGTGGACACCTGAATGCGACGCGGCATTCTCTCAACTCAAGTTTTTGCTGACATCAGAACTCATTCTTAGTCACTTCGATCCATCTGCTCCTACTGAAGTACACAGTGGCTCCAGTGCAATCGGCACCGGAGGAGTGCTTGTTCCGCGCCATAACAATGAAGAGTACGTGGTGGCCTATGCGAGCCGTTCTCTCAGCAAGGCTGAACGAAACTACACTGTGACAGAGCAAGAATGTTTAGCGGTTGTATTTGCTGTTCAGGAGTTTCGTTGCTACCTCTACGGGCGTCCATTTACAATTGTAACTGACCATCATTCCTTATGTTGGCTTGTTACCCTCCGTGATCCCTCTGGTCGTCTAGCATGCTGGGCTTTACGGCTTCAAGAATTTGACTTCATTGTTTCGTACAAAAGTGGAAGACGTCATGGTGACGCTGATTGCCTCTCTTGCCTTCCTCTGTCCTCAACGGAGGATAACGAGGACAGTCTGGACTCCTACTTTGCTGCTGTCTCTCACTCGTTTCCTCACGCCACCGTCTTCAAGCAGGAACAGCGCAATGACTTATGTTCGGACGCCTTATTCGCCGATGCCTGCCGTCCCAATGCCAGTGGTCGCTTTTTTCTTCGTTATGGAGTGTTATACAAGACAAATTACTCAGCAAGTGGCGCGCGGTATTTACTCGCTGTTCTCCAAAGCCTGCAAGGTGACGTTCTCCGTGTCATGCACGATGATGTAACGTCAGGCCATCTTGGATTCATTCGCACCCTACATAGAATACAGGAGTGGTTTTACTGGCCTATGATGCGACATTCTGATAAGCAATAAGTGCCGAGCTGCGACAAGTGCCAGCGTCACAAGCGACCTACAAACGCTCCACAAGGTCTTCTTCATCCTGTATCGCCGCCTACTACACCTTTCGAGCAAGTTGGTATCGACCTGTTAGGACCGTTTCCACGGTCTTCGAACAACCGTTGGGTCATCGTCTGTGTCGATCACCTTATTAGACACGCGGAAACCGCTGCGATATCTTCCTCTTACACTACTTGCGTCACTGCCTTCTTGTTAATTCAAATCAATTCAATTCAGTTTATTTGAACATACATAGATGGTACAGGATGTCCACGAGGCGTGGCAAAAGGAGGCAACAATGCCTCCTTATAGGGCCTTCACCTCGGGATCACACATTGTGACAGCAGATCGGCATGTCAAAATACTGCACTACATTGAGAGATCAAGGGGATCAGTGAAAATTCAGCAATACATGCTGTTTTGCATATGACAAATTATCCTATGATTTGACATTATAGATTGATTACATCATTCTAATTCATGGAAACAATGATGTAGAAAATCATTCAAATTGCACTTGCTCTAGACAAAAGAAAGTTACAACTCTAAACAAAAGAGGCAGGAGAAGAAAGCATCGATTTCATTCTTTTCTTAAATTGAGAAAGGGTTTTTCAATCCTTTATGCAGCTGATCACTAAAGGATATCTGTTACAGAGTCTAACTATTTCGTTGTCTATGATCTAAGTACCATTATTTGTGCGTGACTTCGACCAAACCGTAGATACAGCGCGGAAGTTATGGGTTAGGTTCTTTTTTAAGTACTTAGTGGAGAAGGATGTAAAATCATGCTTAATGTTATTAAAAATAAATACACCCAATCAGAAATCGTAAAGTTGATAGTACGGCAGTAGATCAACTGCGTCGTAGTGGGATTCTTTGGGAATAGGTGCGGAACGGAATACCGTCTTCAACACCTTGAACTGAAGCGAGAAGAGGCGGTCTGAATCTGATTTCTTAAATGTGCCCCAAACTGGCTGACAGTACATAAAATAGGAGTGAACTACGGAAAAATAAATCTGCTTTCTCAAACGCAGAGGTAACAAATATGTTACTCTTTGCAACAAACTAATAGCCCTAGATGCTTTCCGACGAACCTGATCCCCGTGATCCATGTTAAATCATACTTGAAACACACGCCCAGGAAGCGGCAAGAATTTGTTGGCAATAGA
The DNA here is from genome assembly GCF_013339745.2 of Dermacentor silvarum. Taxonomy (NCBI): domain Eukaryota; kingdom Metazoa; phylum Arthropoda; class Arachnida; order Ixodida; family Ixodidae; genus Dermacentor; species Dermacentor silvarum. The sequence goes on from NC_051157.2 coordinate 129,657,868, forward strand.
TTGGTATTATAGATCTGGTAGTTGAACATGATGATTCAAGGGCTCGTTTTTGGGGCGGAAAATAATATTGTTACGGATGATCGATGTTTATTCACAGATGAAGACCAGGATGGATGATAGGTCACCACGATGTCGCCACCGAAATGTAGCCGTGGCTGCCGCCGAGTCCTCTGTTCTTCTCCTCTTCTATCTCCTCCTCTTTGCCACGTTACAATCCCCCTTTCGCAGACGAAGCCGACTGGGAGACTCGCTGTTCTGTGGCGGGGTAGTAGCGCTTAAGGCGTGCAACATCAGCAAGCTGGGTTTTCTTGGAACGCCCATCTGTAACAAAACCCGTGCAACCACGTAAGTTAGGTCGCTCAGGCGATCTAAAACAACGAACGGGCCCACATAATGTGACAAGAGCTTGCTGCACAAGCCACGCTTGCGTTGTGGGGTCCACAACAGCACTAGGTCACCTTTTTCAAAATAAATGGCTTGATGGGATCTATCGTACCGATCCTTCGAGCGGTTTTGCGATGCCAATGTGCGGACGCAGGCTATTCGGCGGGCTTCCACGGCGAGGCAAAGTGTCTTGGCGACGGAATGGTCACCGTCCAGAGAAAACGGCAGAATCGTGTCGAGGAAGCTCCGCAGCGATCGAGCATAAAGCAGATAGAAAGGGCTGTAATTCGTTGTCTCATGCTTCGCAGTGTTGTAGGCGTATGTTATGAATGGCAACACATCATCCCAGTTCTTATGGTTAGAGGACACATACATGGATAGCATGCTCGTCAAAGTTCGATTCGTGCGTTCAACAAGACCGTTGGTTTGTGGACGGTACGTAGTTGAGTGATGAAATTGTGTTCCACATAGCCGAAGCAGCTATTCAACAGCGTCAGCCACGAATTGACGACCGCGATCACTTATGATCACGCGAGGTGGGCCATGGCGTAGGGCGACATAATGCAATAAGAAAGCTGCGACGCAAAAAGCGGTAGATGACGGCACTGCTGCGGTCTCTGTGTAGCGTGTAAGGTGGATGATCCATCGCACAAACGATGATCCATCGATTGTTATTGGATGACCGTGGAAATGCGCCCAGGAGGTCCACGCCAACGTTCTCAAACGGTGCGTGATGGGGAATCAACAGCTGCAGAAGACCTGGTGGGGAGGCTGAAGGTCTTTTCGCATTCGTCACAACTAGCCACATATTGCTCTGTTGTTTGACGCATGTGAGGCCAGTAAATATGCTCTTGCACACGCTGTAGCGTGCGGGTGAATCCAAGATGACCTGATGTTGGATCATCATGCATGGCATGTAGTACAGCACTACAGGAAACTCTCCGGCACTACAAGAAGAAAGCGGGTGCCACTTAGTTGGGCAGAGTGGTTGGTTTTATATAACAAGCTGTCACGTATGGAAAAACCACCACTGGCTTTCGGATGCATGGCCATCACGAAAAGAGTTTCCAGAGTGACGTCGTTGCGTTGATCCTCCTGGAGGGTGGTCACGTCTGGAAATTCAGGTGCAATAGCGGCCAGACAGTCATCGATAGTGTCTTCGTCAGAATTTGCTGTTGGCAGTGGTAAGCGGGAAAGACAGTAGGCGTCAGCATGCCGGCGGCCGCTTCTGTATTTCACTAAAAAGTCGTACTCTTGTAGTCGTAAGGCCCACCGTGCTAGACGACCAGACGGATCCCAAAGGCTGACCAGCCAGCATAATGAATGGTGGTCAGTGACTATGCTGAATGGGCGACCATAGATGTAACAGCGAAATTTTTGAACAGCAAAAACAGCTGCAAGGCATTCCTGCTCAGTGACTGTGTAGTTTCGCTCAACATTGCTTAAGCAACGACTGGCATAGGCAACAACGTGTTCGGCATCGTTTCGCCATTGAACAAGTACCGCTCCAATGCCTATTCCGCTGGCGTGAGTATGAACTTCGGTAGGGGAACACGGATCAAAATGACGCAGGATGGGGACTGAGGTAAGTAAGAATTTAGGTTGACGGAACGATGACTCACATTTTGGTGTCAAGTCTAACGATACATCCTTCTGCAACAGACGCGTCAACGGATCCACAACGTCGGTGAATTTTGGGACAAAAAGACGGAAGTCACATAGTCCAAGAAAACGCGCAGTTTCCGCGCTGACTGCGGAGGCTGGAAGGCACTGACCACTTCAATCTTGCAGGGATCAGGTCGGACTCCATCTTTGTCGACTAGATGACGGACAACCAATGTATTTCGCTCCCCAAAGCTACACTTTCCAGAGTTGAGAATCAAATCTGCTTTCTCCATGCATTTCAGAACCAGGATAAGGCGCTCGTTATGCTCCTCAAAATGGCGGCCGAAAATAACATCATCCAGGTAGCAAAGACATATTTCTCACTTTAGACCGCGGAGAATTGTGTCCATGAATCTCTCGCGCGTTGTGCGTGCATTACAGAGCCCGAACGGCATAACGCGACATTCGAATAAACCGTCCGGTGTAACAAAGGCGGTCTTCTCTTTGTCGACGGGATACACAGGTATCTGCCAATAGCCTGAACGCAGATCGAGGGACGAAAAGTAGGAGGCAGAATGTAGGCAGTCTATTACGTCGTCAATTCGCGGAAGTGGGTACACATCCTTCTTGGTAATTGCATTTAGTCGCCTATAATCAACACAATATCTCCACGAGCCATCCTTTTTCTTTACCAGGATGACTGGTGCGGCCCACGGGCTTGATGATTCTTGAATGACATTTTTCCTCAGCATCTCTTGTACCTGGTCCGCAATAATCTTGCGCTCTGATGAAGACACTTGGTAGGGCTTCTGCCGAAGAGGATGTGCCGATCCTGTGTCAATGCGATGACGAGCACGCGAAGATGGGATAGTTGTACGGTGCTCATCTTGAGAGAAGTCGAACACGGAATCATACTGGGATAGCAGTTGTACTAATTAAGGTGTCCCGTTCACGCGAAGACAAAGACTTGCTGACCATGCGTAGAATTTTCTGCTCGTTAGGGCAAGTGGCTTGTCCTTGAGTGGAATCCTCGTCCCTGACGACCATCGATGAACAGCACTTGACGTCGTCGAAGACAGCAATCTTCATGTGCTCGGGAACGCGCACAGGGACGGCAGAACAATTTAACGTCCACAAAAACGTGCTACCATTGTTCACAGATACGATACTCTTGGGTACCCGTAGGTTTTTCTTCCCACAAGAGTCGCCAAAGGGTTTTACCATGGCGTCAAATGAGGCATCTGTACAAGATGCGATGACGGATACCGGTGCTAAAGACCACGGAGGCAGCGTCACTCCTTCAGAAACGGCAAATGACTTTTGTCTAGCGGGTTCTTGATCCAGGAGGTCTGATAATGACGGATCCTGACAAGCATCGACTCCAGGTTTTCTGCTATTTATCGAAAGCTCGCCGGCACCACAATTGACTGAAGCCCTGCAGGTCTGCAGAAAGTCCATCCCTAATATAACATCGTGCGTGCAGCGTTCTAAAATCACAAACTCGGTTAAATAACACTTCTCCGCCAATAACACATTTACAGCACAAACACCAAGGGGACGCAATATTTCACCGCTTACTCCCCGAAATTTAGCATGCGTGTCGAGGGAAAACATCACTTTGCGTCGAAGCCGGTTCTTGAAAGAAAGGCTCATACCTGATCTCATACCACCGGTGTCCACCAAGACCATTGTACATATACGATCAATTACGACTTGCACTTTGTTTCTGAGCATTGTAACCAGTGGAGGTATTAGTCTCGTGTCGAGTCTGGTGACCTCACCTCCATCGGCCGCGCAGTATAGTTTCCCGGCGGCTGTGGTGAGAATGAACGTCGCCTCGGTGAAGGAGAGCGACGTTGACGTGAAGGCGGTGGAGTCAGACTGCGGTCTGAAACGGGCGAGTCGCTGCGGTGATTCCGTCGAGGACTGTTGATGGGGAAGGTATGTGAACAAAATAAAGGAGCGGGGAGGCCACGAATTGTCAAAGTTGGGACGTTCAGTGCCATAGGACGTTGGCTGTGACTCGTACCACCTCGGTGGCCAACGACCCTGACGACAGAATCGAGAGATGTGTCCTGTGACCCGACAGGTATAACACACGGGAGGCTCGCGGCTAACGTTCGGGTAGGATGGGTATACGTCTGTGGCTCCGAGTAGGCCGTTGCTGAACAACGGGCATATCCCTCAGCACGAACGTTGCCGGTTTGCAGGTGGTAGTTCCGTTGCGTTCTCATTGGCCTTCTCGAGCGGTATTCCTCGACAGTCGTTGCAGCGATGGAAAGGTGAGCTGGTGGAGGATTGTACGGATGTTGACTATCACGGAACTCATTGTTCAATTCCGTGCAACGACGTAACTCCTCTCTAACAATCTGCCTAATGGTCGTCGCGAGATCGACTGATGGGATGTCGTCTTCAATGCTTGCAACAGTTGTTACGTTTGCTAGCCGGCCAAATTTCGGGATTTTGCGGCGCAGTTTGAGAGCCTGAAAGGTACGGCAATGACGTATTACGTCGGCGGCTGAGCCAAGGTTCTCTTTACCAATGAGGAAGTTGTAAACGTGCTCCGCGATTCCCTTCAACAAATGGCCAACTTTGTCCTCCTCTGTCATACGAGGATTGGCCGTCCTGCATAGCTTGAGCACGTTTTCGATGTAGGTCGTGCACGTCTCGCCCGGAACTTGAGCTCTTTGAAGGAGTGTTTGCTCGGCCTGCTTCTTCTTTGCGATTGAATCGCCGAAACGCTCCTTGATTTCAGACGTGAAACAATCCCACGTTGTCAGAGTTTCTTCGTGGTTATCGAACCACACGAGCGCCATGTCCATCAGAAAGAAGACTACGTTGGAGAGTCGCGTTACGCTGTCCCAACGATAGTGCTTGCTCACCCGTTTGTAGTGGTTAAGCCATTCTTCCACGTCCTCGCCGGGCTTCCCTCCAAATGTGCGAGGCTCTACCAGATGTTGAAATACATATCGTTGTTTACATAACATATTTTGAGCATTTAAAAATTTGTTTAACCACGTGTATATTATGCGGTCGGGGATTTTATAAAACAGCGGCAAAACAGAAATAGGTCTGTAATTATTCAGATCATTTTTTCCTCCTCCTTTGAATATTAAGGTTACGCATGCAACTTTCATTTCGTTACGCTACGTAATTCTTCGCCACGGTCCGCCTCGTGCAATCACCAGCGACCGTGGTCGCCAATTCGTCGCTGACGCCGTGGAACAATTGCTTAGACTCTGCACTTCACACACAGAGAGAGAGAGATAATTTATTTGAAGGCAGGCAGAGAAGTCGGCCTGACCTAGCATGCTCTAGCCTGCTACTCTGCACAGGGGGAGGGGGGAACGGGGACATAAAGGCTCGATGAGGGGTGATGATGACATGGAAGAAGGATGTACAACGGTAAAGGCAAGTTCAGCATCCTCATGGCTATCAACAAAGTCCAAAAAGGTCCTTCAAAAGGGTCATCTACCTTCCAGAGCATGGGCGGAGTCACGAATACAATTGAAAGTTTTCTAATATGAATACAGGGCAAGATAACAGCAGGCAGCGTGTCTCAACCAGAGCAGCTCAGGCAATCTCGAGCTCGCGCCTCCCGGACGACTGGCGATGTGGCTGCAGCGCCGGTCATTCGTCTTCACTACGATCGCCCCCCATCCGAAAAGGAGCCATCCTGGCGACTCATGGTGAACGCAGAATCATTGGATCGTAGTACGGCTTCAGGCGCTGTACGTGGACGGTTTCACGCCCACGACAGCGTTGGTCCGTATGTGGCGTGACAGACATCGCCTGTGAACTATATTGTCGAACCTGTCACGCCCACGACAGCGTTGGTCCGTAGGTGGCGTGACAGGCTCGACATATATTTCACAGGCGACTGACTGACTGAAAAACTTTATTGGCCAAAGTATTGACAGGGAGGGTGTGGACCGATCCTTAAGGGACGTTGGCTATAGCTGCGCCCAATTGGCTAAGCCCATTGGCTATAGCTGCGGCTTGGGCACGCACGACCAGGGCCTTCTGGCTCGCCAGGTCGGAGCAGCCGAGCAGGGCCGCCTCCCAGTCCTCCCGGATAGGGTTGGGTATAGGGGGAAGGTGCGGGGTGGATTGGCATGCCCACACCATGTGGAAAATGTCCGAAGACTTTTCCCCACAGTGTGGACACTCCCCTGTGCAAGCAGGGTCGAAATGTTTTAGGACTGCCGGGCACAGCAGTGTTTTAGTATAGAGGCGAAGGAGTAAACGCTCCTCCGCCTTCGTGAGGCCCTTACAGGGCTTAGGAAAGATTGCGTGGCCGAATTGGTAATGTTGGGTGATTTCCTTAAAGATAAAAGCCGGATTGGGTTCGGAGTCCGCATCGAGGGGAGGCAAGGGCGATGCCCGGAGAGTAAGCGCGCGGGCAGCGGCGTCAGCTGCTTCGTTGCCCTCGAGACCCGTGTGCCCGGGAGTCCATATTATCGTGCGGGACGCGGGGGCCCCGAGATAATCGCTGCTTTGAAGTATGCGGTATGCAAAATAGGGTATAAAGCCCTTTTCGATGTTCCTGCAGGCCCCTTGCGAGTCGGTGATGATCACCCGCGAGTCCTGATGTGCGGCGGCGAGCGCGATGGCCACCTCTTCCGCATGTGTTATGTCTTGTGCTTTGAACGTAAGGCCGTTCACCGCGGTCTTTTGATGGACGACTGCGGCCGTGTACCAACCCCCATGGTGTGGGCCGGAGGCGTCCACGTAGAATACTCCATGTTTGTTCCCATAGTGACGTGCCAAGGCTTCTGCCCGCGCGAGGCGCCGGCCACTATGGTCGTCTCGTGTCATGTTGGCCGGAAGAGGGCGCACGTGCAGGGCGCATCTCCAGATTTCGGGGATGCGCACGCGCTCTTCCGTTAGTGTTGGATGTTGTATGTGTAATCGGGCAAGAAGGCGGCGACCCGACGGCGTCTTTGAGAGTCTTGTGTAGTGGTTCATCAAGTGTGCTTCTCGGAGCTCCGTGAAGGTGTTGACCAATCCGAGGCCCAGGAGGCGCTGGTTGGACGTGTTGACCGGGAGGTCGAGAGCACGCTTGTAAATTTTGCGGAGAACCACCTCGAGGGCGTTCACATCAAACTTGCGAAGGTGGAGGTAAGGAGTTGAGTACAAGACTCGACTGGTTACGAATGCGTGCGCCAGCCGCAAGGCGTCTTTGCACCGTAACCCCCCGCGTTTATTGGAGACCCGGCGGACCATGCGGCCCACCTGGTCCCCCACCCTGCGCAGTTTGGCCAGTGTTGTGTCGACTCGGCGGTGTTTATGAATAACGAGACCCAGTACTCTGATCTCATCGTGTTCTGGGATGGGTCCGTTTGCTAGGGACAGTTCAATTTTGGTAGTGCACTTTGGCGAGGGGTGAATGTGCACAAATTCCGATTTGGCAGGGGAGCATTGAAGACCACAGCGGCGGGCGTAGGCGTCCAAGATCTCCGCCGCTTGCTGCAGGTTGGCTTCAATGTCTCCTACCGATCCGTGTTTAGCCCAGATGGTAACGTCGTCGGCATACAGCGCGTGCTGTATGCCTCCTACATTCTCCAGCTGAGCCGGGAGTTTCATCATTGCCAAATTAAATAGTAGAGGTGAGAGGACCGCGCCCTGCGGGGTACCTCTCGTGCCTAATTGGTAGAGGCCGTGCTCTTCATTTTGTATCCGGATATACGATTGCCGGTCGGCGAGAAATTGCCTAACGTACTGAAACGTGTTGTGTCCGCAGTTGGTTTGGGAGAGGTGCGTCAGTATTATGTCGTGTGTGACATTGTCGAAAGCCCCCTTCAAATCGAGGGCGAGTACTGCCTTGTCATTGAGGGGGTATTCGACGGGATTTAGAATTTCGCGGTCTAGTTGAAGGAGGACATCATGCGCGGACCAGTGCGGGCGGAACCCGAACATGGTGTCTGCGAATACGTTTTGGTTTTCCAAAAACTCGGACAGCCTATCTCGCACCATGGCCTCCATCAGCTTTCCCGCACAAGACGTGAGGGAGATGGGGCGGAGGTTGTCCGTGTTTATGGCTTTGCCGGCTTTCGGAATGAAAGTGACCAGAGCGGTCTTCCATTCGATCGGGAGGGGTGCCTCACCAAGCCAGATTGAGTTTATGTATGCGAGGAGTGCGTCGTAGGCTGGGTCGGGAAGATTGGCAAGTAATTTCACTGTTATTTTGTCTCTTCCCGGCGCCGTTCCTCGCTTCATTTTAGTCAGGGCCGCCTTCAGGTCATGGAGCCGGAACGGTTGATCCAGCTCCGCGTTCTCGGAACCTGCATACGAGAACGCTGGCCCTCGGGGGTCATGTTGGATACAGAGGTATTGATCGCGTAGTTTGCATGCTAATTTTGAGGTGTCTCTGTCGAAGCCATGGATAGCCCGTTGGAGATGTTTTTGTGTCTCGGCTCTAGTTTTACTCGGGTCGATCAAGGCGCGAAAGAGACGCCAAGTGCTCCGGCTAGACATTTGTCTAGCGGCCGTGTTGCATCGGTCCACCCAATTCGAGTCGGCGAGCTGGGCCGCGTACTCTGCCGCTCGTTGGGTGAGCTCGGCGATGCGAATTTTAAGCTTCCGATTGTGTTTTTGGCGGCGCCATCTGCGGACGAGGCAGTGCCGCGCCTCCCGAGGTGCAGGAGGTGGTTGTCCACCTCCGGCGTGGCCTCCGATAGTTGAACTTGAGTCTCCGTCCAACGAAGGTGTGTAACCAATTCTTGTGACCACGCGTGGTAACCTTGTTCGCGGATAGGGGTCGAATTAGTGTAGTTTTGCCGGAACTTTGTCCAGTCGGGTAAGCGGGCTTGGGCATGGGATCTTGCCAATGGTTTGGTTCGGACGGTGGTGTTGAGTATGCAGTGGTCACTGCCGAGGGTTTCCTCGGTGTTGGCCCATTCTGCGTGTCTAATGTTTTTGGTGAAGGTAAGGTCCGGACACGTGTCCCGAGTTACGGAGTTACCCACCCGCGTTGGATGTGCAGGGTCGGTGTGAAGAGTAAGGCCCAGCGTGGACGCAAGTTCCGCCAACTTGCGCCCGCGCTTCTCTTCACGCACGTACCCCCAGAGTGTGCTGTGAGCGTTGAAATCGCCCACGATCACCAGGGGGTCCCTGCCCGCAGCCTTCAGGGCACGACTGAAGAGGGCTGCGAAAGTTACATTTTTTAACTTGGGAGAACAATAGATGTTGAGTATATGTAATGGTGCGTTTTGTTTCTTAAGCGGAAGAAGGGTGACCATCGCATAAGAATATTCAGTATTCAGCTCCAAATCAACCTGGTTGGCTGTGTAATTTTTGTGCACGCATATACAGGAAGAAGGGTCCTGTTGGAATGTGACATAGTTTGTAAGGGTGGCGCCGCTCCCTGGCTCCTGGAGGGCAACCACCGCGGGGAGTGAAGCGAATGTTGAGAGGAAAAGCCGGAGGTTCGCCCGCTTTACGCGGGAGCGGAATCCCCGGCAGTTCCATTGGGTAATTTGGATGGGGGTGGCCGAATTGATACGGGGAGAGCGCCTAACTTGAGGGCTGCCCGCCATGGTCATTGAAGTGAAAGAGCGGTTGTAGGGACGCAGCTACGGAGCCAGCACTCGCGGGGAGGGGGGCATCCTCAATTCCGGAGAGCGAGCAGCTGTCCTCGTCGTCTAGCTCAGTTTCAGTGACGCGACGCGACGTTTTGGGATAGCGGCCAGACACGTCTTTGATAAGACCGCCGGTTCGTCGGACGCCACGCGAGGATTGTGCGATGTGCTGTGCGACGATTGTGGGTATTGTTTCGGTCATTTTGGCGATCGCGGAGGTGATGGCCGCGGAAATTTGAGTTTCTAGGGCATTGAAACGGGCGTCCATGCGGGCCTCTAGACGGGCCTCAAGTGCAGCTTCCGCGCTCAGTGCTGCCTTCGGTGCCGCGGGCTCACTCTCCATAGCCTCGGGTGCGGGGGGAGAGGGGGGAGTGGTAAGCTGTTTTGATTGCGACTCTAGGAGCGTAATTTTCTTGAGCAGCATCTGAATTTGGCCCTCGAGAGCTGCTATTTTGGTTTGCTCGGCACTGCGTGCTGCAGGGGGGGAGGAGGAAGGGGAGGAGGAGGCAGTCCTGCCCGTACCGCTCACCTGCGTTCCGTGTTTCACGGCGTTAGCCCGGGCCCTGGCTTCGCCGCGTGGTGGCGCCGTCGACAGTTTTCCAGTGTCGCCGTGGTGTGGCGGCTGCATCGACGTTCGTTTGCCGGCTCCTCCGGCTTCAGGCGTTGTACGTGGACGGTTTCACGCCCACGACAGCGTTGGTCCGTATGTGGCGTGACAGACATCGCCTGTGAACTATATTGTCGAGCCTGTCACGCCCACGACAGCGTTGGTCCGTAGGTGGCGTGACAGGCTCGACATACATTTCACAGGCGATGTCTGCGCGACAACACGGTAGGGTCCTTGATATTTGGAAACAAGCTTGGATGAGAGTCCAGCAGGAACAGCAGGAACCAAAAGCCACACAACGGAGTCCGGAAGAAAGTGACCATGCGGGTGATCATCGTCACGTCGAGATTTTTGTTGCCATTGGTCGATGGCTGTAAAGGAACGGGCGAGCTGACGGCATTCCTCGGCACGGCGGGCAGCTTCAGAGATGGGCGTACATTTGGATGAGTCGGGTCTGTACGGAAGAATGGTGTTGAGGGTAGTCGAAGGTACGCGGCCATACAAGAGGAAGAATGGGGAGAAGTTTGGGGTCGCCTGTGGTGCAGTGTTGTAGGCGAACGTGATGAATGGCAAAATGAGGTCCCAATCAGTGTGATCAGAGGCGGCGTATTTGGAGAGCATGTCGCCAAGTGTGCGGTTAAATCTTTCCGTCAGACCATTAGTTTGAGGATGGTAGGCGGTGGTGGTGCGATGAACGATGCGACATTCAGCAAGGAGCGCGTTTACGACTTCGGAGAGGAAGACACGTCCTCTATCATTCAAAAGTTCGCGAGGTGCACCGTGACGGAGAATAACGTTTTTCAGGAGGAATGATGCTATATCACGAGCGGTAGCAGCAGGCAGAGCGGCTGTTTCTGCGTATCTCGTCAAATGGTCGATGGCGACGACTATCCAGTGGTTTCCGGAAGCCGTGCTCGGCAGGGGTCCATACAGGTCAATGCCAATGCAATCGAAGGGCCTGGCCGGACACGGGATTGGCTGGAGTGGACCAGAGACATGCTGAGCAGGAATCTTGCGGCGTTGGCACTGAGGGCACGACCGAATGTACTTGCACACAAAGGTGTACATGCCACGCCAATAAAACCTGGAGTGAAGCCGGGTGTACGTCTTGAAGACACCCGCATGTGCAGACTGCGGGTCAGTATGGAAGGCAGAACATATTGCACCACGAAGATGTCGAGGTATGAGCAGCGACCACTTGCGGACGTCAGAGACGTGATTCCGGCGATGGAGAAGTCCATACCGAATTTCGAAGTGAGATGCTTGACGGCGCAAAGCTCGAGAAGGTGGAGGAACAGTCGAAGGGTTGGAAAGGAAGCGGATAAGAGCACTAATCCAGGCATCCTTGCGTTGCTCCGAAGTCATGTCGCAGCCTGCTGGGAACAAAAGCACTTCGTCAATGGCAGAGAGGCAGGCATCGCTTTCAGTTGACACGGGCGAACGGCAAAGCGCGTCGGCATCAGTGTGGCTGCGGCCAGACCTGTACACAACGCGCACATCGAAATCTTGCAACCGCAAAGCCCAGTGAGCTAATTGACCAGGGGGGTCCTTCAACGTGGACAGCCAATAACAAAGCGCATGGTGATCTGTAATCACGTTGAAGGCGCGGCCATAGAGGTAGGGTCAAAATTTACCAAGTGCCCAGATTATGGCAAAACATTCCTTCTCTGTAACGAAATAATTCTTCTCGGCTTTGGTGAGGGTGCGGCTTGCGTATGCAACGACGTACTCGTCGAATCCAGATTTGCGCGGCGCGAGCACAGCGCCGAGTCTGACACCGCTGGCGTCGGTGTGTACTTCGGTCGGAGCTGTCAGGTCGAAGTGACGCAGTATAGGCGGCGAGGTCAGTAGACGACGCAACTCTTGGAAGGCATTGTCACAAGCGGGCGACCAGGCGTAATCGTTCAAGTCGCTCCGTAGAAGCTGATTCAAGGGAGCGGTGATGGATTCAAAATTCCGAATGAAGTGGCGAAAGTAAGAACACAGGCCAAGGAAGCTGCGGAGTTATCTTACGGAGGAAGGTTTTGGTAAATCAGCAACTACACGGAGCTTGGCGGCGTCAGGAAGAATACCGTCTTTAGATACTACATGGCCAAGGATGGTGAGCTGACTTGCGCCAAAGTGGCATTTCTTCAGGTTGAGCTGAAGGCCGGCGGAAGTTAGGCACTGTAACACTTCCTCCAGCCTACAGAGATGGGTGGGAAAATCGGGCGAAAAATTAACCACATCATCTAAGTAGCACAGGCACGTTTTCCACTTGAGACCACGCAAAAGTTTGTCCATCATACGTGCAAATGTTGGGGGGGGGGGGGGGGGCGTTGCAAAGCCCGAAAGGCATAACACGAAATTCATATAGGCCATCTGGTGTTAGAAAGGCCGTTTTAGGTTGGTCTTCAGGTGCCATGGGGACTTGCCAATAGGCGCTTCGTAAGTCGATGGAAGAGAAGAACTCCGCGCCTTGGAGACAGTCAAGGGCATCGTCAATTCTCGGAAGAGGGTAAACATCTTTAGGAGTTATTTTGTTAAGACGACCGTAATCAACACAGAATCGAATCGATCCTTCCTTCTTAACAAGAACAACGTGAGATGCCCAGGGGCTATCCGAAGGCTGAATGACGCCGCGCTTGAGCATGTCAGCTACTTGATCATCGATAACACGGCGCGCTGTCGCGGATACACGATATGGTCTTTGTCGTAGTGGCTCACTGGTACCCGTGTCGATGCGATGACCAACAGTTGACGTGCGGCCCAAGGAAACATGCTGGCAGTCGAAAGGCGAGCGGAACTTGTCGAGAAGGCGTAGAAGCTGGGCGCGTTGGGAAACAGTCAACGTGTCGGCGATGGAGCCATGTAAAACATCGGGCGAAGTCGGCTCCTGCGCGCGGTTACAGATCACTCCGGCGACCTCATGAGTGGTGATGGAACCAGTTGGCATGTCAATGATATCAGCAGGGTTGACACACTGGACACGGCCAACGCACTCCCCACGAAGCAAAGTGAGAGGACAGGACAATCGGTTGGCGACGAGCAGTATGCTGACACCGGCATGAACCTCCAAAAGAGCGAAAGGCAGCGGTGAACATTTGCGACGAGCGAAAATTGCTGATGGCGTAAAAAGGGCGACGGCACCATCAACAATGTTGCATGACACCGTGGCGAGGGCAGATGAGTGCGGTGGAATTGTAACGTCTTCGGCAACAAATACTTTATCTTCAGGTTCACGAGCGTCAAGGAGTGGGGCATTACACAGCGTTTGAAATTCCACTGCAGCACGAGAACCGTCGATGATGGCCTTATTAGCGGAAAGGAAGTCCCAGCCCAAAATAAGATCGTGCGAACAAGCACACAGCACCAAAAATTCGACGATGTAGAGGAGCCCGTTGATCACAACGCGAGCAGTACACGCAGCTGCAGGTGTGATGCGGTCGGCGCTTGCAGTACGAAGTGATAGGTTTGACAGGGGCATCGTAACTTTTCTGAGCGAACAGCAAAGATGTGCACTAATAACTAAAACTGCGGCACCAGTGTCAACGAGAGCGAGTGCAGCGACGCCGTCCACATGTACATCAATAACATTAGTCGGAGAAGGGAGAGGCCTTGGTCTGTTCGTGGGTGACGCAGTTCTTGCCTCTGGAAATGCGGCGATTAGTTTTCCCGTTCCGGCGTAGAAGGACGACGATGCATCAGCGAAAGCGAGCGGCGTCGAGGCGATGGCGAATGGCAGTCAACAAGAGGGCGGTGGTCGGAATAGGAAGAAATCGGGCCAGGGTTCTGAGACGCTGAGGATGACGGGTATGGGGAAACGTATGGTTCGGTGTCGAAGCTACGGCAGTAGGATGGTGCGCGGCGACGGGAAAATCGTGCAATGTGGCCAGGTGGACCACACGCAAAATATATTGGCCGGTTGTCAGGAGTGCGCCACTGTCCACAGCTGTGTGGGTACCGCGGCTGAACGAACTGAGGAGCTGGGCGCACTGGCACCGCTGATGGGCATGGCGCAAACGCCTGAGGTGGTGGTCGCGCGAGAGCCTCGGCATAGCTGAGAGGGGCAGTCACCTTGGGAAAAGCAGCGGGAGTCGGCACCAGCGGAGTCTCGCGGGCAGAAGGGAGGGCTGCGCAAACTTGCTCGTGGATGACCTGGCGAAGGTTGGCCGGCAAAGGCGAGGGTGGTGGCGTGGTTGAGGACAGCAGCGAAAGCTGACGAGCGACATCAGCGCGGACGAACTCCTTCATCTGGCCAAGCAGGGAGTCCATCTCAGGAGCCGCGGTCATGCTCGCGAGGGTTTCGTCGGACACAGGTGGGCGCCGCGTGAGAAGACGCTGCCTGCAGCACTCGTCGAAACTCTGGCAAAGCTCAATGACCTGAGAAACAGTGCCTGGGTTTTTGGACAGCAGCATATGAAAGGCATCGTCGGAAATGCCCTTCATGATGTGACGTACCTTGTCCGCCTCCGCCATCGTCGGGTTGACACGCCGGCAGAGGTCGACGATGTCCTCTATGTAGCTGGTGAACGTTTCACCAGTTTGCTAAGATTGGCTTCGTAGGCGTTGTTCAGCGCGAAGTTTGCGCACGCCAGGGCGGCCGAAAACGTCTCCGATGCTGGTTTTGAAGCTAGCCCACGTGCGGAGATCGGCTTCGTGGTTTTTGAACCAGAGCTTGGCGACGCCCGATAAATAGAATATGGCGTTGCTGAGCTTGAAGGGATCGTCCCATTTGTTGGTGTTGCTGGCGCGTTCATACGATTCCAGCCAATCTTCAACGTCTTTCTCATCAGTGCCGCTGAAGATGTCAGGATCCCGCTGACGCTGGGAACCGGCACATACGATCGCTGGAGTAACCGGCGGGGATGTCGGGCTGGAGTCGTCAGGCATGGCGGACGGGAGAGTTCGGGTGCGTAATTCCAGGTTGGGGGAAAACCGCAGCACCTCCACCAGAATCTAATATGAATACAGGACAAGAGAACAGCAGGCGGCGTGTCTCAACCAGAACAGCTCAGGCAATCTCGAGCTCGCGGCTCCCGGACGACTGGCGACGTGGCTGCAGCGCCGGTCATTGCTCTTCACTACAGTTCACAAAAACTCGCCGCGAAGAAGCTTGTGTATGCGCTTCTCCTGCGTGAGCAGCACAGGTGCTAATGCAAGGTAATTAAATTATATAAAGAGCAGCGATCAGCTGCTCTAGAATGGCGAGGACATGCACGGCGATTTTAGCGGCCGGAGTCTGGAGACTACAGAGAATCACGCGCATTGATTCTAGCAGGCATTTCAGCATTTTTTCAACGCTTTCTTTGTCATTCATTTCAGCTCCTTGCTTGCCTATAGGGTGATCGGCTTTACTAGCCCTAGAATCCACTTCTTGACGTAGATCAACACTACGGCATGGTATCGTGCCCGTGGATCTACTGGAAGCGAACGCCACTCCGTGTCTGTGCCACCCAAGGGCGACGAATGTGCGCCCTGTGCTCTCGGAGATCCTGAATTTGCTGTAGGCGCGGTTACCGTCTTCGATGCCGGCACAGGCAGAGGTTGTCGAGGCCCCTGCGCCCAACAATCCGGTTCTCCTGAAATCATTGGATGGCGCTTCTTACGCGTGCGTTGTCTGTCTCGGCGAACAGATTGAGCAGCCTGTCTATGGGAATACTTGTTTTTTTTGCCATTTTCCGGAGAATACGAACTTCCTGCTGCATCTTCGGCAATCCTTCGACGTTGCTTCATGAGAGCCAGGACAGTTGGGATATTTCAATGAAGGTGCATCACAGTCGGCGGTATTATGTTGCCCACCGCAACAATGGCAGGTCACATGATTTCTGCACACAGCGCTTACGTGACCAATCTTGAGACATTTCCGACACTGCAGAGGCCTCGGGACGAATGGTCGGACGTGGTGTATCACGTACCCCACTTTGACAGTCATTGGCAACGTTGACGAAGCAAATACTAGTTTGATACACCGGGAGTTCCCCAAGCGTTGAATCTCAAGAATCTGCACGGATGAACTCAGTAAATTCCTGAGGTCAACATTCTTGATGTCAAGGTCGACATCAGAAATTACACCAGTCGTTGACTCCTTCGCGTAAGTAAAAAAGGAACGGACGGGAATTCCGCTTAATGTTGGAATAGTCTTTAACTTCTCTATTATAGTTGAACTCTTGGCATCTACCGTCAGGATGTTTTTTCGAGAGTTGATCCGGTATTTGTTGACTTGACCATGGGCCACACTTTGAACATATTCATATAAAAACTGCCTACTTAAGGAGTTCAGGTTGTGTGACCCCGTAAGCGGCACGTAAGAGACCATGAAAGACTGCGGCTCCCTCTCGTTAGATGAAGTCTGCTCACTTGACATCTGGCGCATCCTCTTCTTCATACGACGGCCCATGACTACGGTGTATTCGTTGTCGGAGTCCATGGCTTCGGGCGTTGAGCTCTCCCAGGAATGGAGCTGGTCCGAGCTGCCAAAGTCACGGCGCCTAAAGATGAGCGATGAAGTAGACGGCTGACCTTGTTAAGGTTGTCGTGCGAGCGTCTTCCTGCTCATTCTTGATGAGAATACAGTGACAAAACAGGCAGAACCGTAAAACACTGCATAATAGCGAGAGGCCCAGAGCACCGGTGAGCCCTGAGCACTTCTTTCTCTTCCTCCTCCTGCACTTCACAGTTCCGCCACTCAACACCATATCATCTCCAGACGAATGGCCTTGTCGAACGTACGAACCCCACCCTGACCAACATGCTGGTTAAGTACGTATCATCCAATCACAAGAACTGGGATGACATCTTACCATTTATTACCTATGCCTACAATACAGCGAAGCACGAAACTGCGGACTTCAAACCTTTCTACCTACTCTATGCTCGGGCACCGCGCAGCTGTCTCGATACCACTTTTCCCTTTACCCTCCATACAGAGGATTCAGTTGCCGAAACTTTGTGCCATGCTCAGGAAGCCCGACAACTTGCTCGTCTGCGTACACTGGCATCACAAGATCGCTCCAAGGAGCGGTATGACCACCGCCACGACTCAGTTTCATTCGAAAACGGTGACTTGGTGTGGCTGCGGACCCCTCAACGCCGACGTGGGTTATGCCAATAGTTCTTGGCTCAGTATACCGGTCCCTTCACAATAATTGACCGCGTTAGTGATTTAACGTATGTGGTAGCCCGTATAAGGTCACCAGGACACCGCTCAAGTGCTACG
This sequence comes from Dermacentor silvarum, assembly GCF_013339745.2. NCBI lineage: Eukaryota > Metazoa > Arthropoda > Arachnida > Ixodida > Ixodidae > Dermacentor > Dermacentor silvarum. The sequence goes on from NC_051157.2 coordinate 129,675,242, forward strand.
CAACTTGCGCATGTTACGCACCTCAAGCGATATCACACTACCACTCAGCCCTAACTCCAATGATGGGCTTCGTCTGCGAAACGGGGAATCTAACGCCTTGGTTGAGGCAAAAGCAAGAAGAGGAGGACGACGGATCGTTTTGGGTGCGGAGCGCGAACCAAACCGGTGCTGGACTGTTTTTCTAGACTCTCATCCGTCACCTATAAATAAACACGCCTCATCGGTAACAGTATATACATATATATATATATATATATATATGGCGAATGTTAAAGCATATACAGCCTCAATGAACAAACAGTAGACAGAGACACCACTTGCATTAGCGCTAAAATAATAGTGCCGAGAGTTGTAATATTGCAATCGCAACAGCGGTAAGAGGGAAATGGTTTGAAGAGCGTTTTTTCTTTTCTTTTTGTCTAATTCATTTTTCCTGACGCGGAAACTACGTTGGTCTATGTGGAAAAGAAAAGAACTAGAACCTCATCTGTTTTACTATTTTCTATACAAAAGCCAGTTCTTTGAACGTATCACTTCAACGTGGCACAGAAAGCCTTGAACCATGCAATGCACAACGTTCGCGTGTGGTCAAATGCCCCACTTAGGCGCTTTAATGAGTAGGCCCGAGTCTGGCCCGGGCCCGCGGCCTCATGACCGAGCCCGGCCCGGACCCGGCCCGAGCCCGCCGAGAAACGCTTCGGACGACCCGGGACCGTACAGTGCTCTAGACTTCGCTCTCGTAATGGTTCGCCTTGGTGCTGGAGAAATACTTGTTTCTAGCCCACATTCATACCATTTAGCTAGCTATTGAAGCAACAGTTAGCTCCCCCCCCCCCTCCCCTCCCAACCACTTCTGCTTTTTCCCGCCGCTCCTCGACGCTTATTTTCGCGAGAGCTTCACGAGTGAGGATACCCCTCACTTCTCCCCCTCACCCCTCTTCAAAACTGAGTTGCCCGAAAGCACGCGCCCTTTCCTCGGTGCGTTTCCACTCATTCACTCGCCAAACTCCGATCCCCGTCGTATGAACGACCTACCAAGACAACGACAACAGACCCATGGGGAATTTGAGACGAGGATCGGCATCGTGCCAGCCATGCATGTGCTCCTTAAGCACATGTTCCCCGCTAGTTAGCACTGAACTGTAGTATTCTTTTGAAACTTCTTTTATACGGACAAGAAAAGTGAACCAGTGGAAGGCAGAACAAACTACAAGCTCATCGAATCTCCTTTAACACGTGTTGCTGTAAACGTTTTGTTATCGGATTTTTTGCTGACTTTTCTACTAATAGGTTGCTTATGTGAACGAAATATTGTTTCTGAAGCATTTTGTTTTGCATCTGTAAAGTGTTTACAGCATCTGAAATCCCTATATGCTATAAACTTCGGATTCTTTGGCGTGTATAATTTTGTAAATACTGAAGTTTAATTATGAATTCAGTATGATTTGAGGTTGGACACAAAGAAAAAAATGCAGGCAGACGACAACTTGGTTGATATTTTTCTAAGATATAGCTGGCTTTTTTATCTACCACTCGTAACTTTACATGCCCTTTATAGACAAGCGTAATCCTTAGCAGCATAGTGACTACGTTAGGCTTCCGCTCGGGCGCCGTCGATCGTTCCACATCTGCAGAAGGCAGCTTGTTCGAATGACTAACAACAATGAATATGTGCCACCTTGTGTCACCTTGGGACTTCCATTCTGTGGAATTGGCTAAAAATGACCACATTCCCATATCACATACGCACTGTCAAAGTTGTCGGTTCCGTCGCGTACCCAGTGACTCAAGTTGTCAACTACGCCACACAGAAGTCAGTAGCGAGCTATCTGTTCGGGCAAATACCCAAGTTGTCGGCTCGGCCAAACAGCAGCCAGCACATACCTAGCGGTCCAATTTATTCTCCTCCTCTAAACGGCCAGAAATGTACAAACCTCAAAACTGGGGGCACGGGCCGAAAAAAAAAAGCTTTGCTATATGTTGGGCATGTTGGTACACTAACTTGGATAACATTTTAGTTTCAGCGCACAAGAACAGAAGGGAGACGTTGACGTTCAGACGTTGAGATGCTGACAAAGCAGCGCATTATGTTGTCAACGTCGCCCTTCTGTCCTAGTCTGTTGGCGCTATAAATTAAAAAAAGGAATTGCTGTAAAATTCGATTTCTCACATTTCCATTATACAATGTGAATACATAAGAATGATTATGTATTCTTTTCTTCCAGTTTCGATGAAAAGGGCCCCAAGAAAACGCCCGGTACGCCGAATCAAACTCATCCCGTAGAACAATCTTGGCTGTCGACATCACAAGCTTCAAGCTTTGAAAATCTGGGCTTCGGGGGACACATAGGAAACATGGCAACGTGCGTGCTTTGCGAAGCATAGAAATTTGCAATGAATGAATTTGCGAATGTTATTTACTCATATAAACCTATATGTAATTTTATTTGTCTAATTTGATATACGGAGTATTGGCAATACAGTTGCTTCACAAGACCTAGCTGTTGCACCTAGTTTTTCACATAGGACACTGGCATTGCTTAGTCAGCGCAGTATACGTCAGAGTGCCCTCAAACATTCAGTCCCTCATTTTTCCCCCGACAAGTTGTGCCCGGCATGTTTGAGTTGTCTTGTTTCTTTTGCCGGTGTAGATGGGTGACATTAGCTCGATCGTGCCTTTTGTCTATAAGCTTGAAAGGCACCCTGCGCAAACGGTAATTGTAATGAATCAGGATGTAATCCTATAGATGCAATTAATAGCTTAAATTAAGGTGGACGGTGAGCGGTACTGAGTCGCAAATATACTATTTTCGCCACCAAATAGTTGCAATATGGGCGGTAAGGCGTATACCAGAACGACAGAATAGACATACTACCGAAAACAGCCAGACTGAGGCTTTCTTGGCCTACCATGATCCCGTGTTCAGGGCCATAGACCCTTACTTCTGGCTTGCCCAGAAAAACTGTCAGTTCTCTATGGCCAGGACTACGTCGCAGATGTAAAGGTTTAACGGACGTTGTGTCTGCTATGCCGCCAGGAATAGCCGCCGAAGTTTGTTACCCCAGTTGGTGCCTCCAATTACAAACCCGTTTAACAAACTGGCTTGAGAGGTCTGTCGATTCACTACCACATCAGTGTATCGGAGACTCCGCTAATAGTTCTCCGCCCGCGAACTCTGCTCTCGCAACCTATCCTTACTTCTGTGTCGCCTCCAAAAACTGCGTGTAGTGTGCACCGTCTGTCCGTTTGATTCCAACGCGTTCATATTTATTCAGGGCGTCACAAACACTTCGTCTGATGTCTCGTATTTCTCGACGTTGGAATGTTTTAATGGTTTCCGCCCATAGGTGTTAAGCCATACGAAATACGAAAAATCACATTCACTATTCAAGGAAATCTCTTTCACTTTACACCGATGCCATGTTGGTTAGGTGAAACTCCAAGCTCGTATCACACAAGGTTGTATTTAGTTGTGGGCTCCAGTTGCTTGCTCTATAGTAATCTAGTATTTAGTTCTAGCTCTCTAGTTTGCTCTCTAGTACCCTGATGATTTTAGGCAATTTTAATGGGCACATTGAGGACTTGCCGATTGTACTCTACCACATTTGCATCCCTGGACCTATCGTCCATCCTGGTAAGGTTAATCATCATCATATTGATCATCAGCAGCAGCAACCATTTACAATCAGCGCAAGACGAAATCCTGTCACAGCGATCTGCAAATAGTGGTCTTGTGCCAGCTCGCGCCTATTTATCACTGCAAATTTCATCATTTCCCCACATCACCTAGTTCGCTGCCATCTCCTACTGCGCTTTCTTTTTAGGCACCCATTTGATAACTCTAAAAGGCCACCGATTATCTGCTCCACGCATGTTCTGCCCCACTTTCTTTATTATTATTATTGTCAGCTGCAATATCAGGTACCACCGTTTGCTTTCTAATCCTCACTGCAGTACTTCTCTCAAACCCGTATTATTTTTGTTCAATTGTTCATTGCGGGGTTCTGAAGCTTTGTCAAGTTTCTTTGATAACCTTCGCGTTTCCGTTCCGTACGTTAGTACTGGTAGAATATAATCATTTCATACCTTTTTTTCTCAAAAAAGCGCTATGCTGCTGGTCAAGATATGGTACAGGGTGCCGTATGCACTTGAACCCATTTTTATTCTCTTGTCATAATCAAGGACACTAGGGTCTCATTGGCCAAGATAAACGTACTCTAAAGAGGTTCACCTACCTTCACAAAAGATCGACTTGCTTGACTTTGTCGTAAGTAGCGCCACACTTTTCCATAACCCGAATGAAGTGCGTTCTGTTATTATGCCCCACCCATTCACATAAAACGTATCTATAGCCTTCTATGACAATATCATCGAACATTGCCAGTTTGCTTTGAACTCTGCTTGCGTTTTCAAAACGCTAAATCAGCTGCTCCGACATGAGAACGAAACGGGCATTGAACTTGAATCTTGAATAAACTTGAAAAACGTTTAAATAAAGATGTTGGGTTTTCACCAGGGCGATTCTTAATATGTTTGAATTTGATGCATTTTATTGATTCACTCAATTTATCTTGTCTTATATACGAGTATTACTTGCATGTGTTATTAGTGGGCCTAGTATGTAGTGAATGTATTTCCACAGTATATATATTAATGTATCTCTTATAGTGTAGGTGTAAGTATGTATTGTTGTGACTGTTGCTTATAGTGTAGGTATATAGTTTTATTGATGTGTCTTCATGCGCCCAATGCCTGTTTATCCGAACTAAAGATTTTTTATTTATTTTTGCTTGGAACCCCTAGCACATGTCTCCCTCATCAATGGCAGTACCTGGTATACCGACTGTAGTTCTTATGCCTCCGTGACGTTCTAAAATTTATCCGGTGCTTGGTAATTATTCTGCCAGTACTACCATTTCGTGAATTTATGTCACATATATTCTTTGTTTGTAAGCATATTTTCTGTAATAAAGAGTAGCAAGCTGCCGGCCCTCGTGACTATATGCTATTGTCAATACATCAATAAAAATTGCCTTCTCAATCAACAAAGAGCGCATAATTAGGGTCATGTTCTGCCGCTCAGTGGTTCATGCGTCAAGAAAAAAAGATGGTGCACGCCATAACGAGCCCGCAGCGCAGAAATTTATGTGGCTGAAGTAGGCCACACTACATAAACACAATTATCTCTTTCAGAGAATCCAAATCATGCAGGACAAATATACCCAGTGCATTGCCTATTACCAGGTGAACCTTAATAGAGCGTTATGTCTCATCATTAGCTTACGAAGCATGATCCCTGCAGATCTATCACCCCGCAATGACCTTCAATGTACTGCTCACTTGAATATCTCTCAAGCTGTTCTTTTTTAGTTGCAATTTACGGCACTCTTTATTTCGTTCCTTCAAACGAGGCCCACGGCCATTTTTTATCCCCAATATACCACGAATAAGTAGTGCCGCAATTTAGCGCCTGTCCGCTCTCTTTTCTTTCCTCCCTTTTTGGAAAGTTATCAAAGCTAGCCTCACAGTGGTTCCAGTGATCTAAAGAAACAGCGTGGAGGCACTCTCTTTCCAAATAACCAGACATCTTAGGAGGCCGTTTCAAAGCTAACTGCGCTGAGAGTGCTGTGACACAATGAATCAAACTGGTAAGTAAAGTATTTCATGCATCTTAAAGGACAACTTCATGGCAACGGTTCTCGATCTCGGTGGCTACAGGAGGGAAATAGTGAGGCAAAGGCTAGGCAATGCCAGAAGAATGGATCAGGCGGTTAGTTTAACAATTATGTACCATCCCTGCATCTTAAAGGAATAGTGTAGCGTTAGAAAAATGTCGCACTTTCTCCCGAAAGGCGAAGCATCAATTGCAATAACGAATGAGTAGACAGCTGTACGAAGTCAGGATAGTAGTTTTCTTGGCCGTATAAACTTGGAATAATTCGCTTGCTAACTGAATTAACAAACATAGGGTCAGCGCGCTCAAGCAAACATGAGCGCATCACACTCGATGACCGCGAACACCCAGCTGTGAAAACGCTCCCGTGAGCTAGCGCGTCTGCAGCAGCGAGAAAAGTTACCTTCGTGCGGTCTATCGCTTCGACAGAAAGTGAGTGGCGAAAGCACAGCGCGCACAAAGTCATGAGCCGTCTGCAAATTGCTTTCCAGATAAGGCACGCTTGACCGCCCGCGCAGAGTACGCAGTTGCTCGCAGAGCACAAGCCGCACCAGACCCCTCCCGCGCTGTCTTCCCGCTTTCCTCTTATCGCTATTTAGATTGAGCGATTGAGTCGCCAGTTTCCCTTGCGGCCGATCGCGAAATACGCTGTTGGTGCCGAAGCAGACGCCACCTCCTCCCTCCGTCCCATCCCCCCACGGCCTTTCGCGCGATGGAAGACGCCGCGTTCGCTCTCCGCCGTGCGTTTGCTCTCAGTGAAAGCGCGCTGATCGCGCGCTTTCACTTGAACATACAGCGTACGGCGCGCGGCGATTTTATAACCCGTTGACTTTATACGGAACCTCGCGGCGACGGTCACGACGATGTCAGAAATGCGCTTTGACTGTCCATATGATTGCTATTTCAATAAAAAAATTCAGCAGATCTGTCACAGCAACATAATCGCTCCCTCTCCGACGTCTTTTATTCATGCAGTCTTCACGGATAACGATAGTGGCCCTCCAAACGGTACCGGCTGGCACTTTTTCTGAACGCTTACCGAATTTTTTCATTAACACCACTATGAATCCGGTGACAATGTAGCGAAAAAAATATTTGTATTTCCCTTGAGTGTCTGAATTAGGTACCGCAACGTGACAGAGAGGCCACGGCGGCCGCATTTCGATGGGGGCGAAATGCGAAAACACCCGTGTACTTAGATTTAGGTGCACGTTAAAGAAACCCAGGTGGTCCAAATTTCCGGAGTCCCCCACTACGGCGTGCCTCATAATCAGAACTGGTTTTGGCACGTAAAACCCCATAATTTAATTTAATATTTAACGTGACAGAGACAACAATTTTGCTCTGTTCAGGATTTGGTTCCGGACCTGGTCGATGGGGTAGGAAAATGGGGCGTACGGAAAGGACTCGCTCCGCCTCCAGGTCGATCGTCTTGATAATTGCGCTAGCATGGTACGTTGACATTTGATGAGGCGTCTTGAAGCCATGTCAGCAGGGTCACATATTGCCGTATTTGGTGTCATATAATTTTGTGCCCCGCCTGCGAATGTTAAATCAGGATACATTCGGCTGGGGTGCAGTCAAGATTTTCGTTGAGCGCTTTCTAGGCACTTTTCTAGCTTTTGTCTAGGTTCGCTTTAATGTGCTTTTTGACTAACAGTCATAGGGAATGTCGTTTTGCGTCTTCTCTTACAGCGTCGCCCCATTGCCTCGATGCGTAATTTGCCCATAAGTACAATTCCTAACTGAACAGCATTGCGTGCTGATATATCGCGCCGCTCGACCTTTATGGGCGCACGAGTGTTTTCAGAGATGTTGCTGATGTATTTAATTGCTAAGCTCCACTCCATTTATGAAGTCCGCGTTGGGCTTAGTTATCTAGATTACTCGCAATTTCATGAGTTAGGATACAGAGGTTAAAGTGAGAAAGCTGCCAAAGTAACTAATATACGACTCCTGTCACTTTTCTTTGGGGCATTGTAAATCTTAGCATGAGCAATGGCAATAAAAACATCAGAATTACGAACCATATGACCGATAGTTTCGTCGTTACTTAATCTTACGCGTTGCCCTATGCATTATCCAGTTTAGAAAGTATGGCGCGCGTGGGCACCTGATCAACATATCACCACAGAACGGAATGATTCCCCAGGTACTCCCACAGAATTTTGGTATAGTTTGGGAACCTTTCGAGCGTTGAGTATCTGAGAATCTTTTTTCTTCTCTGAAAGCAGCCTAATATTCGAGGGTTTTGTACCTAGTTGCTTGTGCTCGCCGTATAACACCACCTCCTGGTGTGTCACGTAGCTTGATTAGTGCGTGTAGACAGAGCGGAATTGAATGACGTGAATTCAGTTTAATAATATTCCCATGAGCTCTCGTAACAGAAGACATAAGTTAGTGTGGGCATAAAAAAATAAAAAAAATGTCGCAGTTCCAACCGAAAGGCAAAGCATCAATTGCGATAGCTAATTAGTAGAGAGCTATACGGAGTAACGATAGTAGTTTTATCAGCTGTATAAACTTGGACATGCAGCAGCACCAGCAACGCGCAGAACTGTTGTCGACGTTTTGGCCCCGTTCGCGCCGAATGCGCGCGGCCTTGGGGATAAGGGACCTTACTTGGTGTCCCTTGCCGGTGCCTCTGGCGGCGGTTCGGAGAACGGTTCGGCGAACGGGACACTCGTCGAGCAGCGTCGGAAGTCTTTACCACCTTCTTGCCTCGCAACGTTTTATTGCGATAGCAATTATATGGACGCTCCAAAGCAGATTTCTGCCATCGGCGTCGCCGTCACCATGAGGTTCCATATGACGTCAATGGAGATGAAATCGTCGCCGCGCGCCGCCGAACGCTGTATGTGCGAGTGAAAGGGCGCGAGGAACGCGCGCTTTCACGGGGAGTGAACCCACGGCGGAGAACAAACGCGCGTTCTGCCGCGTGCTCCCTTAAGGGCTGCAGAAGTAGGTGTCTCTGTCCTCTTTTACAATCACCATATATGTAGAGCAAACGCGCCTTCTTCTGACGCACGAACGGCCGTAGGGGGGAGGGGGAGGAAAGGGAGGCGACGTGTAGCTACGGCACCAAGTGCCTATTTATATCCGAGGCACCGGCCACAGTCACCAACGCCGCACGCATTTTGTGCGAACACGAGCAAAACGCCGACGGCGTCGACAACAGTTCTGCGTGTTGCCGGCGCTGCTGCATGTCCAAGTTTATACAGCTGATAAAGCTACTATCATTACTCCGTATAGCTCTCTACAAATTTGCTATCGCAATTGATGCTTCGCCTTTCAGGTGAAACTGCGACAACCTTTTTTGTATGAAACAGGCTTAGGTAGTCAGCGCGTCCGCATGGTTGTCATACGAAACCATCACCGCGTTGGCCAAAAAGAAAACAACGTTGTTCACTTGGCAGCCGCCGCTAAACGTCGCCTCCCCTTCCCCCCTCCCGTCCCCCCATGGCCTTTCGCGTGACGAATGAAGTCGTGTTTGCTCTCCGGCATGCGTTCGCTCCCCGCGAAAGCGCGCGGCGACGATTTCATCGCCATTGGACTTCATGCGGAACCTCACGGCGACGGCGACAGCAACGGCGATGACGACGCCAACGGCAGAAATCGGCTTGGAGTGTCCGTATAATTGCTATAGCAATAAAATGATATTGCCCAGCCCGCACCGCCTAAGGCTCAACCGGCTCGTAAAAGAAGACAGAAGGAGCGCGAGTGACCAATAACACAGGCGGTAGCGAAAAAAGACGACATTCGGCTTGCTGACTCCCACGACCAATAACGGAGCCGTCAGTACAAGAGCTTCGTAGAAGCCGCCCCCTTGCCGGAGTTTTGCCGTCGACCACCATCATGCCTAGTGACGAAGATGATCCCAGTATTGCATCGACAGGACCAGCCCCAATTCAGCACTACCGAGAGCCACGCACGTTCTCTGCAAGGGCAGGAGAAGATGTCGATCAGTGGCTCACCCATTATGAAAGGGTAAGCCAATGCTATCATTGGAACGCCGCCTCCCAAGTGAAGAACGTTGTTTTCTTTTTGGCCAACGCCGTGATGTTTTCGTATGACAACCATGCGGACGCGCTGACTACCTAAGCCTGTTTCGTTGAGGAGATCAAGTATTGTTCTAGGGATTCGTATGCTAAGAAGAAACGATCGGAATTAACGTTATCTCTGGTGGCTCAGCTCTACGGAGAGACTTACACCATATTCATCGAGAGAGTTCTGAAACTTTGCAAGAAGGTAAACCCTCGCATGTCAGAGGAGGATAAGGTGGGATACCTTTTAAAGGGAATCGAGGAAGATGTGTACAACTTCCTCATAGGAAAAGGCAACTTGGAAACCATATCAGACGTGATACGGCACTGCCATACCTTCTAAACCCTGAAGACTCGTCGAATTGCGCCGGAATTTGGACGGCTAGCTAACGTGACGACGGTGGCCAGTGTGGACACGAATTCTCCAATCGACTTATCGTTCACCATTCGGCAGATTGTCCGTGAGGAGCTCCTTCGACACGAAGAACAAGCAGGTTATGCGGCGCCATGTTACTGCTCCTGCGCTTGCCCAGGGGCCGTTTATGCAACCCCCTCGACTCCTTGGCAGCACTCCGTAAACGCAGTGGTCTTTGGCAGCTATAGAGACGGCCCGCATTATGACCTGAACCAACCGTTCTATAACGATTCTTTTGACCAAAGCCTTGGCCACGGCCGAACATTGTCATCAGCATCCCGATCTCAGTGATATGCCAGCGTGCTACAGCTGTGGCTCACCAGGTCACATAGCTAGGTAGTGTAACCAGCGTCGACCATCAGGTAATCGGCAATCGATGCCGTCTACGTGGCACAGAGGCCGTATCATGTACACCCAGCGGCCAGGGAACTGCGCTCTAGAAGGGCACTTCCAAGGAGAAAGGCCACGTAGCTACACCCTAGGAAGCTACTTTGGTGCCGTTCACCTGTCTCCGATCGCACTTTGACAGCACCACCAGCATTCCGAGCGTACCGATCACCATCTCCCCGGCGGCGCATCCCGTCATCATCCCCACGGCGCCGCTTCCCATCACCCCCGCCGGAAAACTAGCCAGCACAGCCGATGGAGGTGAGGTCGCAGGAAAATCTTTGCTGCCGACTGAGATACCTCCAACTATTTTTATGCTGAAGGAATAGGGTTCATGTGCTTATTGACGATATCTCTACCATGGCTTAACTCGACACGGGCGCAACTTTTTCTGTCATAAGTGCGCTGTTTAAACGTCTTCTGGAACGCAAGGTCATGTTTCGTTGGAACCAGACCACAAGTTTTTGTAGAGTGAGTGGTTACTCATTATACCCGGTTGGAGTTTGTAATATGGATGCGTCTTTGGGCGTTCGAATTTTTAACACTGATTTTACTGTCCTTCCTCGTTCTACCCACCATTTATTTCTAGGGATCGACTTTTTGCAAGTGTGTGGTGCCAATGTTGACTGCGGCACGAGAGAACTCAGTGTGGGCGGAAGTGCTCCATCTGTGATCTTGGACTCGCCCAGCCAAGAGATAGTGTTTTGTGTTTTCGAGGAAAGAGTTGTGCCTGCTTTATTCGTGATGGGTGTTCTTGTTATTTGTGCTACTCGCAATCCGTTTGATGCTGCAGTGGATCCTGTACATGTGAACTGCCTAAAGAAAAACGTGTTAGTTCCACAATGCATGGTATCGGTGCTGAATGAATGCACACGGTTGTGGGTGATAAATTGTTCTACTGAAGCGGCGGTGCTGCCTCAAGGCTTAAAGCGTGCCACATTTCAAGAAGACTCGCCGATACACATGACAGTGCTTACAGAGCTTCCGGACACAGCAGAAGCCAGTAACATGCACTCCGTGGACTCAAAAATCATTTTCATGGTCGCTAAATCGCTCAGTGAGCATAAGCGTGAGGCGTTGGTGGCCCTCCTTGCGAAACACTCCTCGGTATTCGACTTCGTGCAGCACGATGGCCCTCCATCGATACATGCGTCTAGAACTCGCCACCGCATCTACACAAGACCTCCCCAATCAATTGGACAAAAACCCTATCGCGTGCCGCCCGCAGAGCGCAAGAAAATCAGTGATTAAGTTGAAGAAACGCTCGACAAAGGAGTCGTTCACGAGCCATGTAGCCCTATGGCAACACCAGATATATTAGTTAAAAAGAAAGACGGTACGGGGCGATTCCGTGTTGATGACCGATGCCTAAACCCCGTTACGAAATAAAGACGTGTACCCGGTTCCGCGAATTGAGGACGTGATCGATTGCTTTTTGTGGCCTCATACTTCTCCTATGTTGTTTTGTGATCAGGTTACTGGCAAAATTCTCTGCACATTGACGATAAGAAAAAAAAGCATTTGTAACAAGCTGTTGCGCTGGGACATCAGGTCGATAAAGAAGGCATCCGACCAGATCTACAAAAGACTGTGGCTGTAGAGGCATTTAGGGAACCTCACAGTATCAAGCACTTGCCAAGTTTTTTAGGCTTGTGCTCCTACTTTCGCTGGTTCATTTCCGGATTTGCTGACGTAGCCCATCCTCTCGCGCCTTAGTCAGAAAGGCGTTCCTTTACAGTGGACCACAGAATGCGACTTCTCGTTTCGTCAATTAAAGTTTCTCCTGACGTCACAGCCTATTCGTCACTTCGATCTATCAGCACCAACAGAGGTTCGCACCGATGCGATTGGTGTTGGCATCGGCGCTGTGCCTGTTCAGCGCATCGATGAAAGTGAGCGCGTGATCTCGTACCCTAGCCTTTGCGTGAGTCACTCTGAGCGCAATTATAGAGTTACCGAGCAAGAGTACTGGCGGTCATCTTGGGTGGTCATCTTCGGCTGTCATCATCATCAACGGTTTCGTTCATACATCTACGGGTGCCCCTTCACAGTTGTCACGAATCATCATTCGCTGTGCTGGCTCGTGAATCTTCTGGACCCTTCTCGTAGACTTGCGCGTTGAGCCCTCCGTATACAGGAGTGCAATTTTGTTGTTTCCTACAAAAGCGGTCACGGACACGCTGTTGTTGACTGTCTCTATCACATGCCACTTCCGACAACTGAATGCGACGCTGACAACTTCGACCAATACATCGATTTTGTATCTCCCTAATTTCTTGATATGGGCACCTTCATATCCGAGCAGCAGAAGGACACGAGCTTGCAGCCGCTGGTCGCCACTGCACATGGGCCTTTAGAAGACAGCCGTTTTCGCCTACCTGACGGCGTCCTGTGCAAGAAGAGCTACTCGACCACTGGCAAGCTACCTTTTAGTTATCCCCAAGAGCCTCCACATTCAGGTACTATGCGGAATGCATGACGATCCAACTTCTGCCCTTCTGGCTCCACACGAACACTACCGCACTCAAGAATGCTTCAAGAATAGGCCTCCTCGCATTATTGTCAGCGATCGTGGGAGACAATTTACTGCAGACGTTGTCGAGGAGACCATTCGTCTGTGTTCATCTAGCTTCCGCCATTCGACGCCATAGCATCCACAAACTATTTGTCTGGGGCCGTATTCTGTAATGCTTCGGTTTTCGAAGAATACGGTTTGGCGGTGACGTCACATTGGGGCGGTCCGTAGACGTACTGAAAACGTGTGGACGGACAGAGGCCAATTGGCGCGCAGGTTTTTTTTTGTGGGAGTGAACGTCACAAACCGAGGGAAATATAGAAAATTACGTACGCTTCGTGGTAAACAAACAAAATATGTAGATGGTATTGATGAGGTTAACATTTTTCATTATGAAGCGTGTGTGCGTTGTACTGGCGGCGAGCGACTTAGCATATTCTGTTTACTTCGGCCATGGGGGAAGACTTCGGCTAACCCATTTATGCCGCTAGGTGGAACGTCGTACGCTAACTTGGCGTTCCGCTGCTCCCAGAAGTTTTGAGCCATCGGAGAAGCCATTTTCTTCGTGGTTTAACGAAGAGCTTTGTGCCCCCGTCAACTATCGCATTGCACGCCTCACAGTGTACGACACTCGGCCAAAACCGAAGTTCCCGCCGACTGACTTGCTGGCGGGCTTCGTCTGCCAACGGGGATGTCACGAGCTCTCGTAGCAGAGGACAGAAAGTGTGCGAATGACCAAGGGGAGAAGGAAGACGACGTTCGGCTGACTGCCTCTTTACCGATCCCGAAGAACGCCAACCATTGCGGTTTATCTGCCTGGCAAATTTAAGTAAACGCTTCGCGCGTAACAATATCAATTGTATCTAGTTTGACGCCCGTCGGAGTGGCGGCAGCTAGTACAAGCGAGCGACAGGGCACAGGACTTGGTTTATGCCACTCGATTACCTAGGACTCCAAATAGTGAGTAATCCATTGCATTCGCGAAATTATCATGGAGAAATGATCTAAATATCAATCCGTAAATAAGTAGTTCACAGTCTGGGTAAACTGTTCCCAAAAGGTCACCGCCCAGCAGATATCAGCCGAGAAGAAAGAGACATCAAGGATGGAAGTTTTCTGAACGGCCTTATGCTGTGTAAAAGTAAGCAAGAGCCAGGAATATAATGTGAAGTTGCGCTTTAAACAAGGACTACAAACAGAAGTATTCTATCTCACTTTGTCTGATCCGTACGGATGTGCATTGAGACTATCCCCAAGAGAGTACGATGGAAAGGTTAGATCAAGCCATTGGCTTGTAGCTGATAGCTGGAATTTCTCTTATGAACCATATCGCAGGCTCCCAGAACATTTGGAAGTGTGGAACTTAAGAAGAATTTGTCGCGGTCGCTCAGAAGCAACCGTGGTTCTCGTCGCTCTACAGAAAGGCTGTATCAGCACAGCGAATGGGCGGGTCAACAACTGTCACAATCCATCCAGTCCCATTGGCGGAGAAATGATGGTGCCTCGAAGGAACCGGCAGAGCAAAAGAGATGTTGATGGAGGCCATCGGAAGCTGAGATGGGTCGTTTACAACAATGACAAGGCATGAAAGAGGCGATCTACTTGGCCAAGGCTAAGGAGGGGCCAGGCCAAGAGATCAGATTTCGCATCCTATCGCAAATTGTGAAGCCCAAGATGACTGGCCAGCGCATCGTTCTGAACGGCTCGTAAAATATCACTATGGAGTGACCTGAGAATGACCGCGACGGATTTGTTTCCATCGAGGTGATAAATCCGGGGACATAAGGCCTCATACAACTTTATTGGTCAAGTTAAAGACGACTAGCTTGTCATTTGAGCGATGGGAGGTACAGCTGACCGGCGATACATTGGCAGACCAAGAAGCGCTCGTCCAGCATGTTCGTCGAGCACCCATGACCAGTGGAGTCCTGGATTGAGTACACCACCCACTCGACCTCAAGAGCAACGGCCTCGATGATAGAAAAAAAATGTTTTCCGTCTCTCTCTCTCTTTACAGCGAAGCTGTAAGCCTCTATGTGGTCGGGATTTTCGTGTCCGCGTGCGCACCCATCGCTCACATACAAAAGGTCACCAGCCCTTCCCCTGTCGAGAAAAAGGGGATAAGTGAAGCTTGTAGTGTGTGTAGCTGACCTACTACTTTTCCTTCCCTTTCTCTCTACTTTTCCTTCCTTTTCGTGCAACTTTTCCTTCCGTTGCGTTGTACGATTCTCTGCTCGTCGCTGCTGTCGCTTGCGTTCGATATCTCGAGTTTGCTCGGCGGCGTGGTTAGCAGCATTCGCCCGCCATTGCCGCTTGCGATTTTTCGAAATTAAATTGCTTCAAAAAGTCCATCTTCTCCATCACGTGAGACAATGAATGGCTCACACCCCCCCTTAACGTGGCCTCCCCATTACGACAACAGAAGAGAAGGGAACGGTGGAATGATGAGTGGCTACAAAAAAAAATAATACATTATGGGGTTTTACGTGGCAAAGCCACAATCTATTATGAGGCACACCATAGTGGGCAACTCCGGAAATTTGGACTAGCTGGGGTTGTTTAACGTGCACCTAAATCTAAGTACACGGATGTTTTCGCATTTCACCCCCATCGAAATGCGGCCGTCGTGGCCGGGATTCGATCCCCCGACCTGGTGCAACGCAGCCCAACACCATAGCCACTGCGCCAGCATGGCGGGTAGCGGCTACAGCGCCAGCTAACGACGATGATGAGCGTGGGAGCATTGGCACGAGGGCCTGCCGAGCACGAGCATGAGCGCAACCCGACGGGCGCAACCCGAAGACGACGACACGGAAGCCAATGTTGATGATGATATCGCGTACACCGACCCCGACACAAGTGAGCCTAGAAAGCTTCGCTTAAAATGTGCGCCGATCCAGGAGACTGTGCGAAGAAGCGAGAATCACATGTGTGCGGCTTCTCCAAGAGGCATCACATGACGAGATCAGGTAACCT
Organism: Dermacentor silvarum; assembly: GCF_013339745.2. Taxonomy (NCBI): domain Eukaryota; kingdom Metazoa; phylum Arthropoda; class Arachnida; order Ixodida; family Ixodidae; genus Dermacentor; species Dermacentor silvarum. The sequence continues at coordinate 129,691,253 of NC_051157.2, forward strand.
CATCACTTGACGAAGACGTCATCTGTGACGCCACGTTTGACGTCACGATATCACGGCGATATCGTCAAGTGACGATGCCTTTATTCTCGTATATTCGAAGTACTATCCCAAGCTATCACGTCTGCACCTTGTGTGTAAGTCGCACTTTACAAATTTTCTGAGGCAATTTACTATGAGAAATTCAATTTGTAATAATGCACTTGCGCTTGGCGGAGGGCCTAGGAGAATGAGGATGGATGCTGCACTTCCGCACACGTGCATGCGTGCTTCACGTACGTGTGCACACAATAGACAATTTTAGTTATTGTACGTAGAGACTTCACGTACGCAAACGTGAAAAGTCTACGTACCTTACGTGCAACGCAATCTGAAACGCTTTTAGCTACATGTACGCCACGCGCGCCAAGAGGAACGACGTAGCTCCATCTATCGGGAAATATGAACACTGCGGTAGCCTATTCAATCCAAGATGAGTATTTCAGCCGAGTCGAAGATGTGCACTGATGCATGCCAGTCATAGTCTCCGCATTGCCTGGAAGTGTGTTGTACAAGCGTTACCTGCTGTCATCGTTGCCTTGGAATGAAAAAGATGACCAGCCATCTTGTCGCCGTGTTTCGATGCAAGCCGTCTGCGCGCGCTCGGCACGCTGTCGCTAAAATTTCTATATAGAAAAAGTACCGCCATCTACTCTTTCCTCCGCCACCTCCTCTCCTAAAGCGCTTGTTCTTTTCTTTACTTTTTGCTTGCGAAAGTAAATCGACGATGGCGCCCCTAGAATGTCCACGTTGAAGCTTTCAGGCCGGGCCCGCGCCGTCGCCGCCGCCTGCGACTGCGGATGCGCAGAGTGACTTTCAACACGGCTCTGAGGCGGAATAAAATATAAGGAAGTGAAAGCGTGCGCAGTCATCGTCCAATCAGAGATACAGGAGAGAGAGAAGCGGTGTTGATCAAAGGATGGCGGTACTTTTCCTATATAGTGACTTTAGCTATCGCTAGTTCGTGATCTCGCGAAACCCCCTCCTGAAGCTGCAAACGTGCGCAAGAAACGCACGCAAAAATCGAATTTCACCTACGTCCGTGAGACCAGCATGCGGCCGCTACGTTCTGCGCATGCGCACAGCTTAAACGTAGGAGCTCTACGTACGCGAAGTCTCTACGTACGTATAACTAAAACTGTCTAATGTATCTCCTTCATATATATACGTGGGCGCTCGCACCGTTGCATCTGTCGCACAGCGTGTGCTGCGACCGTAATCGACATTATGGCAAACATTGTCCATAAACTATGCCTCCAACTAGTGGCTGCGGGCATTCGGAGAGACCTGAAACGGCAGCGCACCTGGAAAAAGGCTTTTTCTTTGAGTTTCCGCCTAACAGAAATATGTTTTCTCGTACATTCGAATTAGAATTCGAAGCTATCATGTCTGCTGCTTGAGTGTAAGTCCTACTTTACGAATTGCCTAACGCAATTTATATGAAAAAAAAAGTGGAGGACGCTTAAGGTTCGCCTTTAAGAGTGAAACGCAATAGCGGTATCGGGCCCCGTTGCATCGCATTCTTTATGAGTAGGCGTCACTGCAACACACAACGTGGGAAAGCCAGCGTACAAAGACCAAGCTTAAAACGATCCCTTTAAATTCGGCTTCATATTTAAACACAAATGCATTACTGGGAATACATTTTCACAAGGACAATATGCGCCGTCTTATATCAAAATGTGACGGCCCTAGTTTTATTATGTTATTAATTGTTTGCTGTTGCCGCGAGGCGCGCGCGTGTCAAAATTCTTTAGGCTGGCTAAATCCCAGTTTTACCTGATGATGATGATGATGATTTATTGGCATCCCCTTTGAAACGGGGCGGCGACAAATAGTCACCTAGCCTGCTTGATTTAATCAGGTATACTATACATGTTCTTTATCTTGCATTTTTGTATACCTATCATTATTTTTCTTTTTCAAAAATTTACCTTGTACCGCTGCCTATGATTTTAAGAGATCAGGTCGCATCCATCTTTTCCCTACTTTTTTTCCACCAGTACTCTAATCGTCTCTTGCTGATCTCTACGGCTGATCTGTTTATGTTTCCTTCCACTTTAAACCCAAGCGCTTCTGGGAGTTGCACGTTACCTACGGTTCCCGCTGGGTGGATCCCGTCGCATTCCATTAGGATGTGCTGAGTGGTCTCTGGATCTTTACTGCAGCATACACATGTCTCATCTAATTCCGAATATTTGTTCCGATATGTTTTCGTCCTTAGGCAACCGGCTCGAGCCTCAAATAGCAAGGCACTGCCCTTTGTGTTATCGTACAGATTTTCCCTTCTAATTTCTTTCTTCTCATTCTTGTAAATCTCCATTGTCCTTTTCGTTTCCATTCTTTGCATCCAATTCACGGTCTCTATTTCTCTCACTTTCTTTCTGATGACCCCTGGTTGTCTATTTACAGTTTCGATTATCCTGTACTTGGTTGCCAACTTCCTTGACCTCTTCCTCCATTCTGTGTCCACGCTTTTCATGTAGAGATACTTGTGCACTTTAGCCGCCCATTTATTTTCATCCATGTTCCTGAGCCTTTCTTCAAAACTAATTTTGCTTTGTGCTTCTCTGACTTCAAAAGAGGCCCAACCCATGTCTCCATGCACTGCCTCATTTGTCGTATTGCCGTGTGCTCCCAAAGCCAACCGGCCTACTGATCTTTGGTTAACTTCCAAACCCGCCAATATATCCGATTTTAAGCATATAATGGCATTTGCGAATGTTAGCGCTGGCACCATTACTCCTTTCCAGATTCCACGCACCACCTCATACTTATTGTGGCCCCACAGTGCTCTGTGTTTCATTAATGCTGCATTCCGCTTCCCCTTTATTTTCAGATTATCTTGGTGGTTGCTTGAGTAATTCTTTCCTTCGTTTATGTGTACGCCGAGGTACTTATATTGCTTCACTATGGGTATTACTTGCTGTTGAATTGACACCACGAAGTTACTCGTGTGCTCATTAAAGATCATAATCCCTGATTTCTCTGTGCTAAACTTAAGGCCTAGATTTGTCGCTGCGTTCCCACAGATATTCGCAAGTATCTGTAAATCTTTTTTATTGTCCGCTAGTAGCACAATGTCGTCTGCGTACATCAGTCCAGGGATCTTCTGTTGCACCATTTGTCCATTACGCATGTAGGATAAATCAAAACCTAATTCGCTGTTTTCCAGTCGTCTTTCTATGCCCTTGACGTAGAGCGTGAACAACAATGGTGACAGAGGGCATCCTTGCTTCAATCCTTGGTGAATTCCCACCATTTCATTTCCTTTTCGGCCTTCCCATGCCACTTGTACTTGGTTGTCTCGATATATCTCCCTCAGCAGCTCCACGAAATCGTCATCTATGCCTTCGTATTGAAGAATACCCCACAACAATTCCCTGTCTACGTTGTCATAAGCTCCTTTAATATCTAGAAATGCTATCCATAAAGGTCTTTTCTGAGCTACTGAAATCTCTATGCACTGAGTTAGTACAAACATATTGTCTTCTAAGCGTCTGCCTGGCCTGAACCCATTCTGTAGTTCCCCCAATACACCGTTTTCCTCCATCCACTTCGACAGTTCTAATTTTATGGCTTGCATTGCCATTCTATATATCACCGACGTTACTGTAACTGGCCTGTACGAGCTCGTCTTATCCTTATCTCCTTTGCCTTTGTAGATAAGATTCATCTTGCTTTCACGCCATCCAACGGGAATATTCTTTGTTCTAATCACTTGCTCTATGGCATTAGTCAGCAGTGCCTTGCTTTTTGGACCGAGGTTTTTGATTAGCTGTATTGGGATTTCATCGGGTCCTGCTGCCGTGTTGTTAGGGACATTTTCTGCTGCCTTTTTCCAATAAAAGCTTTCTATGCTGAATTTTGATCTCTCAGGCCTCTCTGTTGTTGCTGGATCTGTTGTCTGAACTACGCTTTTTCTCGTCCCGAAGTTATGCCTGATAACGTCTGTGATGTACCGCAGCGCATCATCGCCTTCATAGATGTTACCGTCTTCATCCCTTATAGCCGTTTGCGAGTTTCTAGTTGGAGCTCCGAGTGCTTTTATATGGTTCCAGAATCTTTTTGGGGCGCCTTTGTCTCTTTTGTGAATGTTATGCACCCAACGTTCACTTGCGCATTTAATTTTCTCTTGCACGAGCTCACTCGCAACTCTTTTCTTTTCTCGGTATGTATTCCATCTAAGGAGCACCTCTTCTTCTTGTAATCCCAACTTTTTGGCTTCTCGATGAACCCTAGATGCCTCTTTACGCTCTTCTATAGCTTGTTTAATTTCCTTGTTCCACCACTTACGTGGTTTCCTCTTTCCAATCCAACAATTGTATTGCCGTGTCCGCCTTATTTCATGCTGCATAACCTCCACCAGTTCCTTATATTCCCAGACTGCTGTAGGAAAAGCCTCAATTTTCTTCTCTATGTTGTTTGCGATCTCTGTTATTTGCTCGTCATTCATTTTTAAAAACTCTGAGGCTATTGGTTCATGTTCTGAGCTGGTATCTCTCCCAAACTTTAATGCTAAACGTCTATGATCGCTTCCCAGGCTATTTTTTCCATTTTCGTCTATTATCATTTGGTCCAGTTGTTCGTAGACCATTTCTGAGACTAAGGCGTAGTCGATACATGACTGCCTGTTTCCGCATTGCCACGTTACCTGTCCATGACACTTATTCTCCCTGTTAACTACTATAAGGTTCTGTTCATCACACAAATCCAGCACTAGAGAGCCGTTGTAATCAGTATATCCGTCTAAATCGTCCATGTGCGCGTTCATATCTCCCACTAATATCACCTGGCCCGAGTTACTGAACTCATTAATATCGCTTCTAATGCAATCGACCAATTCCTTATTTTTTTCCCTGCTATCACTACCTGTCCACAGGTAAGCTACTCCCAGCCACGTCTTTTTACCTTGCCATGTACCACTAATCCATAAATGCTCGTTTACCCTTCGCCACTTCAGACCTCGCCTAATTAGTACGCCTACGCCTCCGCCTTTCCTTGACCCGGTCATTCTGTTGCACCCTTCCCATACAAAGTTGTCAATAACCGGCGGCTGCTCCAAATCTCGTAGATGCGTGTCGGTCAAGGCGTACACACTAATCGCTTCATCATTCAGTTGCGTTTGAATTTCCTGCCATTTTTCCTGCTTACGACCACCCTGCATGTTAATGTAGCAAATTTTACCTTCTCTATTCTTATCCTTTCTGCGTCTTTTCCTGACTCCTGGTCGCCTAAATCTGCCCTTTACTGGTGTTTCGCTATGTTCAATACCTAATCCTGCTTCCTGATTGCCTGGGGCCCGCCTAAAAAAGCTACAGCTCGTGCCGCGAATCGATTTCCGACCGGTGTTGCTACACTTTCACTAAATGTATCCCGTCACGCACAAAAGCGCCTTCGCGGCCTGCTCGGTGCACTTCACGGTTGATGTCAATGACCGTAAAATTCATTGCTTTAGCTAGAGTCCAAATTTCCCTGTTTACTGCAAGAACTGCCCTTTCAATTTTATAACCCTGCCTTTCAACCTCTGGCACCGTGCACACCGCGATTTGTACTTCTTTTGAAACATTCCGCAGGTCGGTGACCCCTTTGGCTATTTGCTTTGTGATTCCTGCTGCTCGTCCGTTCAGTACGTCAATCACTCCGCCCATTATCACCACTAGGTGTCTCTCCTCCATTGTGTCCCACATGCGTTCCTTGGCCTTCGCGATCACCTTTCTAATCGGCTTTCCCGGAAGCGCGCTAACCTGGACTCGTTCGTCTGCCCCTACCCTCTCTGCTATCGCCGGTTCTACTTTACGCATGTTGGAATCCCCAACAAAGACAACTCGACGCTTTCCTTCCCCCTCACCGCCGAAAGCTGCCCCCGAAGTCACAATGCCCTCCCCTCCTTTCTTATTCTTGCCCTTGGCTTTGTTTTCTTCCCCGGCCGCGTCAGTGGTATCCCCTTCGTGACTATCACTGACGTTTGCGCCACTGCTTACCGGCGTGGCGGGTTCGGCTGTCTCTACACTCGCATCGGAGCCAGCTCCGTTCGCGGTGCTCGCCTCGATGCGTTCATCATTGCTTTGCAGAATGGTGGCGCTCAGCTGGATTTCTGCGTTAGCTAGCTTTTCTTCTGCCTCCTTCCTCTGCTTCTGCTCGATTTGAAGTTCCTTTTCTAGCTTTCCAACCCGCTTAGCTAACTTATCCTTGTCTTGCTCTAGGCGGTCTAGCCGCGACCCTAGCACACACATCCTACAGATAAAATCTGCACCATTCGCTTCGCGTGCTGATTTAAACCGCGTTTCTTCCAGCGCGTAGGAACGCTCGCACTCAGAACAACGCACGCGTGGGTTCCCCCTAGTACCAACCATCATCTCGTACTAACAAGGCGTAGATGTGGAAAAGAAAAAAAAATTCTTTACCTACTTTTATCTAAGCGAGAAGACCAAGAAAGTGAGAAAGCATTAAAATAACTTATAAAGATTGTTTGGCTAAGCTAACCCTCCTAAAAAAACCAAAAAGTGAAATATAAAATAACAAAACTTATCTTTTTGGCACGCTGCTCCTGCTGCGCTGAAATGGCACCTCGACTCGACACGTCCGCTCCCGTCGGCTTCACTCGTGAGAGTGAAGAGTACCTGCCGAGGAGGCGAGCGCCATCTGTATGATGTTTTTGCAAGTAATTTACCTGGGCGCGACACTGTTGTATGGTAGCAATGCTGGAAAAGGGGTTTTTATTTGAGAATTATGTTTTATCGATACATTCAACTTACAATCCGACGCTATCATGTCTGTATGTTGTGGTTAAGTCATACTTTGCGATTTTTCTGACGAATTTTACTTTGAGAAATTCAATTAGTGCACTAACAACGCTGCGCCACACGGAGGGCCGGCGTGGTCGAGGTGGTTAGGGATGATCTCCAAAGCCGCGGACGCCGCAAGCCGACACCGACACCGGATTTTCTGAGACACTGGCCCTTAACGCTATCGCGTTAAAATCGAATTGGTTCAATAAGGCACTCGCGCTTGGTGGAGGGCCTAGAGGAATGAGCATGTATGCTGCACTTCCGCACACGAGCGCGCCCGCGTGACGTGCACATACGTCACTTGTGGTGGCGGTGCTTGTCCAATGTCGGCAACAGCTCCGCTGTACAATCGCTTTTAGAGGGTGGAATGGAGGCCGATTTTTAGTGTATGGTCAGCCACATTATCTGCCATACCTGTCTCTAAGGATTGACGTACTCAAACACAACATGACCGGAAGACGTGGCGGCAAAGAACATTTCGGTAACCCCCAGAGACGCAATAAGAAGTGTTGATTTAAAATTAAAACTAAATGCTAAATTTTACAGCATGTTGCAAAAATGCTATTGGTTCCTTAACCATAACTTATATGTTAGGGGCTCTATATTAAGTCATTGGCTAATAATACGTGAAGTAGTATTGCAGCGCTTCATGATTTTTTTCTCATGCTGTTCTGTCACAGCTTCTGTGCTTAACTCTGCTAAAGAACGTTCAATTTGAAAAGTTTGCGTAATCCTACTCATCCCCACATAAGTTAATCTTTAGACAAGCACATCAATTATCCTTGGTGCTTCTAAATATCCCGGATTTCATGCTTTCAAGTGCTTACCACAAGTGTTTAGTGGACTCAGCAAGCCGTTCGGTATAATATTTTCAATCTGTCAAATTTACCAAATAAAAATAGCTGCCTCTCCCGCAATCAACGGTAGATGTAAGCATGAAATGGCTAACGGCAAAGTAGATTGGTCAAAGATGATACTACACTCTCAGTCAAGTACCGTATAATGTCCGGCACCTATGCGGTATATTTTCGTTACAGCGTAAAGTACTGCATATAAACGGACTTTCAAGCAATATTATACGTGACAATGGCGGCGGCGGCAGGCTAGGCCCGCTATATGCGGCCGCGAGCGGACGCAACACTTCTATGCAGCCTTGCAAATTTGGCGCGTAAAAAGCGCGCCGAAGCGTTGAGAGAGCGTTACAAAGCAAAAGCTGTAAGGAGCACTGAGGGTAATGCTTTGGGGAGAAAGTAAAGCGAAAGGCAAAAGGAGAGAACGAAGAGAAACAAGTCGACGCCTTCGCGTTTCTTTCATGGCGGAGGAGGAGGAAACGCTGTGCCAACCGGACCGGGAAGGAGCGAGAACATGGCGTATGCCGGCGTACGAGGCGATTGTTTTCGGCGGTAATTATCGTCATATCTTTGTACCGGCGACGTTATGCGAATGTGTTCGTGTTGTGAAGTGATCTGGCCACGTCGGTGAACGCTCTCGGTGATGTCAGTGATGTTCAAATCCACCGTTGTTACCGGAAATTGCAAAAAAAATGTGGTTGATCCCTCTTATATAGGAATCGGTATAGAACACGAAAGTGAAACGTGTCTTCACAGAAGTAGTGTAATGTTTATTGCACATTGATATATAATGTCTATTGGTGTTTTGTGGCTAAAGCGCCCTTAGGCGTTGATGCACCCACGCTGACGCCTGGTGGCACGTCTCCTCCATCACGACTACCAACGTCGATGACCATGAGCAACCGTCGTGCATATGGAAGCTGCACTACGCTGCACACGCTAGCACAACGCGAAAGACGAAGCACGTAACTGACACACTAATACAACGCGCAAGACAAAGCACGTAACTGAATCGTCACCGAGTCAAATCAGCGCGTACAGCGCGTCGTAATTGCTGCCTCCGCGATCAACTTCAGAAACATTTTCAGAGCTAATTGCGGAGGCCACGCTCCGCTGTGCTGAGTACGGTGAACGCCACCTAGGTGGCGTTGGTAGTGCTTCTTGATGCCAGCGTCCCTTCGAATGCTGGCATCGAGGCGTCGTAGTGCTGAGACCACCGAAGCGTTCACTGTCGGTGCGCGTTAGTGTCATAATGCAGTACTTCTCTTTTCTGCTCGTAGGCGGCGGCACCGCCCCGAGCAAGAGCGCGGGTACACGGAGGAGTGTTAGATATATAAGGCGCGTCTGTGTAGCTCTCTGCAAATGCGTTTGTGGCGCAATGGGTTAAACGCTCGGCGATCTATCGTCGCGGACCGAGAGGTCGTGGGTTCGATTTCCAAATTTTGCATGTTTGTGGAACTTTTTCTTCTGGTTTCTTTCTTTGTATTATGTTCGTGTACATTGTAAGCTGACGTATTTCCGTGACGGAAATACGTCAGTGAAGTCTTGGTGGACCCCGGCATAAAACACTTTCGTGTTAAAAAGCAGTGCAACTTCGACAACTCGTGCGAGTACAACGGCCACACCGGCGATCGGCGGCGGCGGGCCGCCATGTGCGCTGGATCGGCGGGCCCAGGAGTGCGTGCAGTAGAGCTGCGAACCTGTGCTTATTTGGTAGGTCGATCTTTACTTCCTACACGTTACGCTTACTAAATGCTTAATTTCTACCATTGCATTATTATGAACCAGCAGATAACGAATGTCGGTGATTTAAATATCTGAACGTGTAGTAATAATGCGAACACACGCATTGGAAGTTTTGATGTGTGAAGTAGTTATAACTGCAGGCGTAGCTCCGTTTAGGTTTCCCCCAATTGTATGATTGCAGGCCATTTTCTTTTTCCTTGCGTAGTCAGGTGTCCATTTGTTGAAACTTCATGCGCGAATTTTCGTTAGGGCTTGCGTTTTATAGCGGCGCTGCTAATCGCATGTAGCGCTCTAACCATGAAATGTGCCTTTTTTAAATTCTTTTCGTGGGCTTGCGTGATTAATTCATTGCATTTCGTAGTTGCAGTTTGTCAAACGACGGTTGTATTTTGAAAAAAAATTCTGGTGTGTTACGCACTTTCCTCTGTGTAGTATTTCTATTTGCGTAGATTTCTGGCTTTCCTGTTTAATGCGTCAAGTTCACTAAAATTCAAAGGCCGACGTAGCTGGAAGCTTGCGTGACACGACCATTATCAAATAACTCCGACGACGCAGCAGCTCCGAAGTGACGGTTTGCACTAGCCGCAGGATTTGCCACATTATCTTTTGGAGATAAGCAGTACACTCGTCACTTGTAGAAGGGACGAAATTCTATGCAACTGGCAAAATTTCAACAACGCGACATGCCACGTCGATTGTAGCAATTTCAAGTTTTATAGCAGACGGGAAAATCTGGTTTTAAGTACTTGCGTCGTTCCATAATGTTGTGAGATAAAAGCGCTGCATGCATAGCTAAAAAAACTATGAAAGAAGCAAAAGAACATTACAAGTTGGACATTTTGCTTTTGTGTGGTGATTGCTATGTTGTGTTGATTTTCGACTATGAAGTACCCACTAGCCCCAAAATAGGCCTTAATAAGACCTTTCTTATGACTTTATGCTTCTAGAGTTATCAAATTTCTGCATTTTTTTAATTCTCTCTTAACTATTTTTTTCTATACAGAAATAAAGTGGGACGTCAACACTAATAAGAACGCCACTCATGAAAGCAGAACCCCGGGCTCTCCATTGGAACCTTAGAGTGGACTACCGCACCAGTAAGCGAAAATCAGGCCAAAAATGGCTGTTCATTGCAGTGCGGAAATATATGATTATGATGAAGCACACGAAGAAAAAGCTCACATTTTGTCAGCTCAAAAGTGGTGTGGGGCTCAGAAAGATACAAGTGTTTACAATATTGCTCGCATGCGGAGAACATTGAAGCACTTACAAGAGCTGTACTATCAGTAGAGATAGACACATATTCGAGAGCCTCTCACTAATTTCTGCTGAATTGAGAACAGTGGGAAGTCACTGAGTTTAGGCCAGTGTAAGTTCAAGTACAATTCAATGCCAGTAATTGTAAGGGACATAAATGAGTGCCCCTGAGAGCCAGCTGACAATGTGGGCCAATTAATAATTACCTGCAAGTGTGAGGAAATATGACTGTAAAATAAATAATAGGCCCATGCAAGCACATTGAGTTGATTTTGAAGAGGCCAAGTGGTAGTGAAGCTGAAGTAAACAGTCGTAAAACTGTGTATGACGAAAGTTATTCTTTATTGGCCGAACCTGTGCCCACGAAAGCAAGCTACGCTCGCAGGACGACGAAAGCGGCGAACACAGTCGGCGATGGTCGAAATCTGATCAGCGGCGAAACGCGTCGGCTTTTATACCTGAGTCATCGAAGGTTCCAGATTCATCCCTGATGCCTGCGTGTCTTCCAGAAAGTTCTAGACAATTCGCGTCGGTCATACAATCAGATAACATAAGCGTCGGTGAAAACAGGCAACGGAAAGAAGCATCAATAACGTTCTAGAAACTTCCGATACAGGCGCGACCTGCGCCGAGTGATAACGTTTAACATTTCTTAGCCGGTGGAAAGCGCCCACCGGTGAAAGATAAACATGTATACAGTTTCAATACCCTCTCCTTAAAAAGCATCGTCCCGATGCTACAAACACGAAAGCGAAAACAAAACCACGCGTACAGAAAGGGACAAAATTAACAAAGCAACAAAGGACCAGTTCATCAGCGGGCGTAGAAAGGCTCTGTGAGGCCATTCGTCTGCGGGTGGTAGGCGGTGGTCCGGCGATGGCTTGTCTGGCTGTAGCGCAGGATGGCTTCAGTTAGTTCAGCCTTGAAGGCCGTACCGCTGTCGGTGATGAGGACTTCTGGGGCGCCATGACGCAGGAGGATGTTCTCAACGAAGAATCGGGCTACCTCGGCGGCACTGCCTTTGGGCAAGGCTTTTGTTTCGGCGTAGCGGGTGAGGTAGTCCGTAGGTACGACGATCCATTTATTCCCGGACGTCGACGTCGGAAAAGGCCCCAGTAAGTCCATCCCGATCTGCTGGAACGGTCGGCGAGGTGGCTCAATCGGCTGTAGAAGACCGGCTGGCCTTGTCGGCGGTGTTTTGCGTCGCTGACAGTCTCGGCATGTCCTTACGTAATGGGCGACGTCGGCAGAGAGGCGAGGCCAGTAGTATTTTTCTTGTATCCTCGCGAGCGTGCGGGAAAAACCGAGGTGTCCAGCCGTTGGGTCGTCATGGAGAGCTTGCAGAACCTCTGGACACAATGCTGAGGGTACCGCGAGGTTCGGAGAGGCGAGAAGTTCTTCTTTAGAAAAATGTCGTTTTGCAAGAAAAACGACGCCAATCCTCGCCTGAACACCTTCGGCACAATGACGGTCTTGCCTTCCAGGTAGTCTACAAGGCTGCTTAGTTCCGGGTCGGCTCGCTGTTGTTCGGCGAATTCGTCGGCACTGATGGGTGCCAAGAAAGTGTCGTCATCCTGGTCGTCCTGTGGCGGCAGTTCGACGGGGGCGCGAGACAAGCAGTCGGCGTCAGAGTGCTTTCGCCCGGACTTGTAAACGACGGTGATGTCGAATGCTTGAAGTCTCAGCCTCCATCATGCGAGGCGACCTGAAGGATCCTTCAAGTTAGCTAGCCAACACAAGGCGTGGTGGTCGCTCGCAACTTTAAAGGGCCTGCCATAGAGGTAGGGGCGAAACTTCGATGTAGCCCAGATGATGACGAGGCACTCCTTTTCTGTTGTGCAATAATTTGCTTCCGCCTTCGATAGCGACCGGCTAGCGTAACTTTCAACCCTTTCTAGTCCGTCAGTCCTCTGCACAAGAACGGCGCCGAGTCCTACGCTGCTTGCGTCGGTGTGGACTGCGGTATCGGCGTTTTCATCGAAATGCGCAAGTATTGGCGGCGATTGCAGGTGTCGCTTCAGTTCTTCAAATGCGTGGACTTGCGGCGTTTCCCACTTGAACTCGACGTCGGCCTTCGTGAGATACGTCAGTGGCTCAGCGATCCGTGAAAAATTCTTGACGAAGCGCCTGTAATAGGCGCACAGTCCAAGAAATCTACGCACTGCCTTCTTGTCAGCGGGCGAAGGAAAGGTGGATATGGCCGCAGTTTTCTGAGGGTCGGGGCGCACTCCAGACTTGTTCATGACATGGCCCAAAAACAAGAGCTCCTCATATGCGAAGCGGCACTTTTCTGGCTTTAACGTGAGTCCGGAGGTTTTGATTGCTTGAAGAACTGTTGCAAGGCGCCGCAAGTGTTCTTCTAAGCTTGAGGCAAACACAACGACGTCGTCCAAATAGACGAGGCAAGTCTGTCACTTCAAGCCTGCCAGTACTGCATCCATGACGCGTTGGAAATTCGCAGGGGCCGAGCAAAGACCAAACGGCATGACCTTTAACTCGAACAGTCCGTCTGGTGGTATAAAGGCAGTCTTCTCCCGGTCCCTCTCGTCGACTTCGATTTGCCAGTAGCCGGTTTTGAGACCCATCGATGAAAAATACTTTGCGTTGTAGAGTCGATCCAAGGCGTCGTCAATCCGTGGGGGGGGGGGGGGGGGGGGGTATACGTCCTTCTTCGTGATCTTGTTGAGGCGACGATAATCGACGCCGAAACGTAGGGTTCCATCCTTCTTCTTCACTAACACCACGGGGGACGTCCACGGACTCTTGGACGGCTGGATGATGTCGTCGCGTTGCATTTCGTCCACTTGTTGCCTTATGGCCTCGCGTTCGCGCGCCAGAACTCGGTACGGGCTCTGACGGAGTGGGCGGACATTTTCGTCGGTTATGATGCGGTGCTTGGCGACAGGGGTTTGTCGAACTTTTGACGACGACGAGAAGCAGTCCTTGTATTGCAGGAGCAGAGCGTTTAGTTGTTCTTTCTTATGCCTGGGAAGGTTCTCATTGACGTCGAAAGTTGGTTCAGGTCATATAATCGTCGTTACAGGTGCACTGGAATCCGTGAAGGCGAAAGCAATGCTGGCTTGTACTATTTCGTCGATGTAGGCGACCGTGGTGCCGTTTGTTATTGTGCTTGTATTCGGGGCTGAAGTTCGTGAACATCACCCTTGCTTTCCCTGCACGTAGCTCAGCTATGCCTCTAGCGACGCAAATTTCACGCTCGAGCAGTAAGTGATGATCGCCCTCGATGACGCCCTCCATGTCTGCAGGCACTTCGGTACCGACGGAAATCATTACGCTGGAGCGAGGCGGAACGGTGACATGTTCTTCACATTCAAGGCATGGTAACTTATGCTTGTAGCCGGTGATATCGCGTTGTGCGTTGAAAGCGTTATCGACTTGGACCTTAAATCGATGACTGCACTGTGTTCATTTAGAAAGTCCATGCCTAGGATGACATCCCTGGAGCAGTGCTGCAGGATTACGAAGCTCGCTGGGTAAGTGCGGTTGTTTACCGTGATATGCGCTGTGCAGATTCCAGCCGGCGATATTAGGTGACCTCCCGCTGTCCGGATATCGGGTCCTTGCCAGGCCGTTTTCACCTTCTTCAACTTGGCGGCGAACTGGCCACTGAAAACGGAATAGTCGGCTCCAGTGTCGACGAGAGCGGTGACGCTTTGACCATCGATTAGCACGTCTAAGTCGGTAGAACGTCGTCTAGCGTTACGGTTAAGTCGTGGCGTGGGATCACGGCTGCGTCGGATCGCAGCTGCTACGTCGCGTCGGCCGGTCTTGCGGCGGCGAAGTGTTGTTTTCAAGCCTCTTTCCAGGCGGCGTGCTGATACCTCGTCGTGATGATTCGCAAATCTTTTTCGTCATTGGCGGAGGATCTTCGGCATTGTGTCGCACAGCAACCGCACCTCCATCGGGTTGCTGCCTATAGTTTCCCGGATAGGGGCTCACGGACCGGCCCCGGGCTTTGCCAGTGTATGGTCGGTGCTGCGGCGACAGGTAGCGTCCTGGCGATAGCGAACGGGAAGGACGTCGGGGTCTCCACTGCGTTCGGCGATGTCGGCGACGTCACGTGGCCGCTGGCCAAGCTGTGGACGTGACGCGTTGACGGCGAACCCTCGTAGGCCCATCTCGCGGTATGGGCATCCGGCGGTAGACATGACCTGCTTCTCCGCAGTGATAGCAGAGCGGGCGGTGGTCGAGGGCGCGCCCAATGTCCGTCTTTCTTGGGTAGCTACGCTAGGCGACGGGCGGGCGTGCTGGCGGCGGTGGACGACGGAACTGCGGCGTTACGGGGCCCTGGCGCAAACGCGGAGGGGGGCTTTGACGACGGGCGACGGCGGCGTTAGTCATCGCTTCCGGCTGGGGTTGCGGCGATTCGGGAAGTCCTAGCGATTGCTGGATTTCCTCCCGCACGATATCGGCGATGGAAGCAACTTGAGGCTGCGACGACTGTAGCAACTTCTGCAGCTCTTCGCGTACTATCGCCCTGATGGCGTCTCATAGGTCGTCGGAGAGTCCTTGGACTTCGGCGTACTGTGGCGTCGAACGGCGATAGTATTGCCGGTTGCCCATGTCCAGTGCTTTCTCGATCGTCGTAGCCTCCGAGAGAAAGTCTTAGACTATCGTTGGTGGATTCCGCACCAGTCCGGCGAATAGCTCCTGCTTAACTCCCCGCATGAGCAAGTGAACTTTCTTATCTTCTGGCATAGCGGGGTCGGCGTGCCGGAATAATCGAGTCATTTCTTCAGTGTACATACCGATGCTCTCATTCGGGAGCTGTACACGGTTGTCCAGCAAGGCTGCAGCTTTTTCTTTACGGACGACGCTCGTGAAGGTGTCCGGAAATGCGGCTCGGAAGAGGTCCCAGGTTGTTAGTGCACGCTCCCTATTCTCGAACCAGGTTCTGGCGCCGTCTTCAAGCGAGAAGTAAACATGGCGCAGCTTGTCGTCGCAGTCCCACTTGTTGAACGTAGCGACCCGGTCGTATGCCTCCAGCCAGTTTTCGGGGTCTTCACATGGCGAACCGCGGAAATCGGCGGCTCCCTGGGTTGTTGCATCACGCTTGCAGATGTTGGCGCAAGGGCTGTCATGGTAGCTGCTGCCGAGGTCGTGACTTTTGTCCTCTTGGTCTTCTCGGGAAGAAGTCCCTACTCCGGGGGCTGGTTTTGTAGCCTGAGGCTAGCTCGATGCTCCGGGACAACGTTTGTACTCTCTTCGGGGTTCGGGCTTGGATCACGGCTTTTCGGGGCGTCCGCTGCATGGACACGAAAGCACCTCCACCAGATGTCACGTAGTAGTGACGCTGAAGTAAACAGTCGTAAAACTGTGTATGACGAAATTTATTGTTTATTGGGCGAACCTGTGCCCACGAAAGCAAGCTACGCTCGAAGCACAACGAAAGCGGCGAACACAGTCGGCGATCGTCGAAATCTGATCAGCGGCGAAACGCGTCGGCTTTTATACCTGAGTCATCGAAGGTTCCAGATTAATCCCTGATGCCCGCTTGTCTTTCAGAAAGTTCTAGACAATTCGTGTCGGTCATACAATCAGATAACATAAGCGTCGGTGAAAACAGGCAACGGAAAGAAGCATCGATAACGTTCTAGAAACTTCCGATACAGGCGCGTCCTGCGCTGAGTGATAACGTTTAACATTTGTTAGCCGGTGGAAAGCGGCCACCGGTGAAAGATAAACATGTATATCTGTCGATATGTGAAATGTGTTTGTACATGACGTGAAGAATGCAACTGAGTGTATGTTTCTCTCTTTAGTTGCTTGCCAGAGAATTATGTGTTTGTGTCTATTGTCATGGCTTGATTACTTTGTTTACACTGTTTACACCTAGTTTTATGATGCTGACACGTGCTCTTGGAGAAAGGAGGTAGAAAGATAGGAAGACAGGCAGGTTCACCAGAATAAATACAAGTGACTGTGCTGAGGAAGGGCTATAAAGGGAATGAAAGGCAACAGGAGAGCCGAGATTTAAAATAGAAAGGAAGAGCATGTGTGCACATCAATGCAATGCCGTGCACTACAGCAACAACCCACATGTCAAGTAGCAGGGCAATGCAAGTATTTTGAACACTGTCTGAACAATTGTTCTCTCCCCCAACAAGGTACAATTAAGCGCAGTCAAGTGTGGTTTTTTAGCACACCAAAATGAGGGCAGTCAAATAAAAGACCTCGGATCGTTATCTCGCAGTCTCAGAAGTTTATGGTTAACATTGAGATCTGTTTCTTGCAAGATCACTACTATATTGGCCTCGAACAACTATTGAACAAACATAGCCCTAAGAGGGCCAAGGTGAATCAGTTTTTGGAATCGTCTAACATTAAGTGGCATCTCTTTTTCCTTCCAGGTACGACGGTCACCTGGAGGCCGAGGAGTCATCAGGACAAATAACTCTGAATATATATGAGTGATATCTAATGTGTTTGTGATGACGGAGCAATTACGTTAAAATGAAACACATATTTAAAAATGCTTCTTTTTCTCTTGTTAGCAATGTAAACATCAAAAACTTCACTTTGGATTTCTCTGCATTCACCCAACCACTGCGGCATGTATACAGAGTGTGCTCTGCAAGACAAAATATTTTTTATGTTGCTTGGCTCCCAAAAGAGTTCTTCAATTCAAATACATACAAGGTGTGTTCGAGGAGAAACCAAACTTTTGCTCTAACATCTTTATTGCTTATTGTACAACATTCTATGCATGTCCCCTTCAAAGTAGTCCCCTCTTCTGGCTATACATTGTTGTTATCATCGCATCCATTTTTGGAAAGCCTCCTGGAACGATTTTTGTGGGATGGCGCGTAAGTCTCGTGTCGCATTGTCTTGAAATTGCTTTTATGGGTTGGAAACGACATCCTTTCAACGTGATTTTAAGTTCAGGAAGCAGGAAAAAGGCTTCTTTGGCTAGGTCTGGAAAGTACGGCGGATGGGGCACGAGAGTGATGTTTTGCTAGATAGCCGCAGACAAGGAGCGACGCTTGAACTAGCTCATTGTCATGTTGCAACAATTAAGTTTGGGTTTCCCACAATTCAGGCTTCCTACTGCACACAGCATTCCGCAAACGCGCTAGAATTCCTTGGTAGACTGCCTTGTTCATCATGCTCAGATGAAGTGGGCATTCCGCAAAAAGCACACTTAACGTTGTAGAAGAAAAACGTGTGCTTTTAATAACTGTGCATATAGGGCACCGTTGATACAACTAAGGCAGAGGCACTCAACTAATGTACACGACACCTAAATCCGAATTCAATCTCTCCTTCGAGATAATTAGGTATGCTTGCGGGCAGTCCATCTCGCCTGCTTGCAACAACTTTATGGCACACCTTCCTTTGCCGGACACAGCACAGTAGTGCATGCCCACTAAATACAGCGCCTGCACTTTATTGCAGTCTGCACGGTGCTTTCTTTTTTTAGAGATAACTAAAAGTAGTTTGTGCATGAATGCGGCTCGTCTTGCGCACGGAGATTCACTTGCATTACAGATAGCAGAGAGTGCTCATTGCGGTGGTGCTGATCACACAAATGCAGGGCAAGATACAATGGGCAAATTGCGGTTATTCCACGTTAACTTTGCGTTCAAGCCATCGACTTGCAAGGGTATATGAATGGAGCCGTTGTAAGTTTCGACACGCCGGCAAAATCCCACCTTGTTATGCGAAATTTGTGTCTTCACAAATTTCTGTATATCTACCGTTAAAACTAAACATAAATATTTACCTGGAAGTGAGTGCCTGTCCTTGTTAATTGTTCCTTCTCAGTTTTCCGTGCTGTAGTCGCGTTCATTCTCAATCGAGCCTAACCATTTGGCGTAAATATTTACGAATGCGCACAATATGCCGCAGGTTTTATTGAAGCGTGATGCGCATTTTCCTGTTTCGCGACGTCATATCCTTTTTGCAAATTTAATTGGCATTGATATTGTTATTCGACAAAAAATTATAATACAACCGTTATACATTTAGCAGAGTTTCCTGTCGGCCTGTAGCATTGATTTTATTTTTTCATGCAATGCAGCACACTGGTTAGGTGGCGCCGCCTTTGTGAGACGGGCATCAACACCCCAAGTTAGTTCTATACTCCCTCATGAGATGGCTTTCCTGCCATTGGCAGCCGCCGAATAATAGTGTCACGTTGTAGCAAGGGTAAAATAAAAACAGAAAGTGCCGAATTGTACTTTGACAATCTGTTTACTGGGCGAACTTGCGCGCAGAAAACAAAGCAAACTTGACGGGAGCAAAGTGCAAGATGCTAGTGTGCATTGATTTAGGTGAACGTTACAGAAACCCAAGTTGCTAAAGTAATTCCCGAGTCTACCACTACTGTGCGTCTCATCGTAGTTGCGGCACCTAAAACCATAGGAATAAAATTTTAATGGCAAACAACACTGAAATCACAATGATAAAGGTGAGGTCAGTCATCTGTCGTAGAAATCTGAACTCACTGGTGAAGTTCGTCTGCCTTTATTTATGTATCCCAGTTCATTCCAGAATGGCCACTCGCAGTCGCTTACATTGGACAATGTGCAACAGCATTTGTGTCGCACATGCAGTTTGATTCGCTGCATAATTCACGACAACGTACAAGAGACCGGCAGAGCCAGAGATGGGGGCCACCATAGCACCCACATCACCGAAAACAGCACATCTATCTGCCTATGATGCATCTAATTATGGGAGCTGCCATGTTCAAGAGCCAAACCTGCGACCTCGTGCTAAGCAGAAGTACCCTGTTTAGTAAATTTGGTCATAAATTAGTGCACCTAGTTTTACAGACATCATTATGTATATTCGAAATGGTAATGTCTATTATACATGCATACACAGACAGACTAAAGGCGGATTGGCGTTCATTACGAGGCAGTAAAGGCCTATGGCAGGGTGTCGGACTCTTTGATTGCCTGACCAGAGCTGAAAAGTACGTCCATGTCGAGATCAGCTGCTATGGCACAGCACGAAGCATTGTGGCTAGGATGATCGAATGTAAAAGAGAATGAAAGATGTCGAGATGGTGGGGCTTTCAATCCATTGTCATGATCGTCCGCATGGAGCTGTTGACCAGAAGAGATCAGTGCTGTAACAATATATACCGACAAAATTTCTGGCGCACCGCCTATAAGCTATTCGTAACTACAGCACGATAGCGTTGTGAACAATGAAATGTATATAAGACATGAATGTCAAGTGGTCTCATGGAGAAAATGCGAAAATTAGCTAGAAACTTTAGTAATTGGCTATGTATGCTGCCTATGTAGTGAACGACTTCCAAACCGTTTAGTGACATTTTCTTTTTATCGACGTCAATGTCAGGGAAATTGATTCGAAAATAGCCTTTCAAAACACACTTCATTTGTCAAAAGCCACATGTGAGCGGCCGAAATTGGTTGTATCACGCGTACTTTCTGTGACCAAGCTGAAGCAATGGCTGCCTTCAGAGAAATCACAGTTCAATCAGATTGCTTGTGCTCTTTTGACTGGTGCTGCATTTATTATCTCACAAATCTGACGCTAAATGCCAAGTTTCAGGTGTAATCGTTGGTTGGTATATAAGCATAAAAGTAAAATAAAAGCCCAATCCACAGTGTTTCACTGTTTATTCCTCATTCACACGAACGTTAGATAAACGAGCAGCTTCGGTAAATGATTCACGCCATGCCATCGTATTTCATAGTATCCCAAGAACGCTTACGTTACAAAAAATTTACTCAAAATATTTACCGATAACTCTAGCGACTTGCAGCAAAATTTAGCGGGAAGTTAGCGAACTTTTTCTCTCTCTTAAGCGACACGCATCGAAAAACGTATGGCAACATTAATCTAAATGGGTCCCTCAAGAAGTGTTTGTCGAAGTCCGTGTCCGCCGTGGCGTAGACTTGAGCAACTCTTCTCGTAGTAGGTCGAAGTTCGCGTTGCGCATCCGCTCTAGCGATCAGCACGGGCTTCAGGCGCTTTGGGTGCAACGTGTGGGCGTGCGGCTTAGGTCAGCTTTCGTTCGCGCTCCTCTATTTCAGCCTGGGTCGGCACTTTCTTCGGGCGGGACATTTTGTAGGAAAGTTTTGACGTGGCCACTCGGCGAGAATTCTTTTGGTGCGAGACGCTGATAGGCGCCGGGCCCCAAGACGCGCATTGTCGTTTTTCTATCGCGTAGTGTTTTAAAACAGCGACAGGAAACCGAAACAAAATCGAGCCTGGGGTGGCGCCGAAATACAATACGGCCAAAGAGAAACATGGCGTTCTCTCCGCGACACTTCCCGTCAAATGACAAACAAAAATGGCCGATTGCTTCATTAGAGCCTTACTTTCCAACCATTTGCATTCGTGGTAAAGCACAAAAAGGGACAATTCATGGCAATGCAGCTTGGTTGAGAAGTCTTTCTCTGTCGCGCAGTAAACGACAATGATGAAGCAGTACTGATTTTTGTTTTATAAGCTTCTTGCCGAAGTTCCCCGCGGGTTTGTTCTAGTCGCCATTCTTGTCATAGGTACGTGTAACAAAAATGCTCGGCGTCTATGAATGCTCGCTTGGCCTTGCTTGGCTTCTATTTGTTGCGTTTGTGGTGGGTGTCTATCTGTACATCAGTCGAATGTAGTGACATAGAAGAAGCTGCTTTCGAAATGCCTGGCTATGCTTTGGCGAAGACCAACTGTGCAATTGTGCTTCATCTTCCCTTTCACAAATTGCCTCCAACGAGCCCCCGTTTCGTCAGATGGAGACAGCGCGCTCGACCGACTTAGCGAATGGCTTCCTGGGGACGTGCTCTCAGACGTTCGCTTTCTGCGACACTATCGCCTTCGCGTAACGCAGAGTTCATCAATGCAGCTAATCAGTGCATCCGGTTTAGCTCAACCAGCCAATAAGCGCGCACTGAAAGTGGTATCACCGAGTGCGATCGTCCGAGAATACGTCCCCTGAGGCACATTCGGTGGATAAATAATTGGTTGAACTTTGCCGTTTGCCTACAAAAACAGCAAAATAAACTGCATCACAGTGCCAGTAATGTGCACACTTGCCTGCGTGCTTCAGAAGAAACTTAACCCTGTAGGCTTCTTGCGCGGGAAAGGAGCTATTGCGATGCAGATCCGGCTGCGGGGCGGCTGGTATATCATGATGAGGTGCCTCTACACGGCATCCGCTGATCGGTGGTCCGGCAGGTGCCAGAACGCACGTGACCAACGGGCACTGGACGCACTGTGGGCTAGCAGTGCACAGGCGCTCTGTGCATCTCAAGGATAAAAGTTCGAGTTTCGTGTGTCGCTGCGCCCAGAAAGTGCCGCGGCAGTCGGTGTGCAGCTGCTCCTTACACACCTCAAAAGAAGTGAGTAATAAAGCTTCATGTAAAGGCTTTGCCCAATTGGCCTCCCCAAGACCTGGAGCCCCAGTAGGCTCGGCCAAGCACAACAGTAGCCAGAAAAGCGCTTGTACATAAAAAAATAAAAAGCTGGCTCTCCCGTAATCGAGAGTAGTTGTAAGCATCAAATGGCTACCGGCAAAGCAGATGGGTGACGCGACGCAGGCCTGAACCTCCTTGGAAGGGTCCTCTCGACCAAACAACCATGCGTGGTGCGCCGGACGCTGCCTACCTTGTCCCGCAATATGGGGCTATTTCTAGAAGGAGGTGGTGCAAAACCCGCGCCGCGGAACTCACGGATCAATGACGTTGAAAAGAACACAGGCAACCCTGTCTGTCTCAGTTCCAAAATATGGCAATCAAGTGTATGGTGCGCCCTATCTCCCTTTAGAACGTCGCCATTGGAAATGACAAATTAAACTTCAGCGATCTAGAAGTTACAGATTGAGTAATATTGTTAACAAACATTAGGAAGAAATCGGAAGAAATATTTTCTTGCAACTTGTTTGTGCAGTAGCTAGCAATTGTTATGTGGTCCTGTAAAAGGGGTTGGGGGCGAGCGACCACATTTTCTTAAGTTTTGAGTGTTTGCCCGGATGATCTCGTTTCGTTCTCGCCCCATTCTTGTCTTGAGTGCCCGGATAACGGCTCTGGCTTTTGACTCAAGGTCTCTTGATGGTCGCCGACAACGGGAGCTAACAGCATTTCATGCTTAATAAGTTTGCCTACCAGCGCCCGCTGGGATCGAAACTCACGTCCCTCTGCGATGGGCAGTTCGGAGCAGGACGCGCTAACTACTTGCCTATCGCAAACTATTCTCGCCTGCGGTGTTGCGCCTGCATAGACCCCGATAATGACTGCGTGTGTGCATGTATTTAGGTGGCCAAAACACGCATTCATATACCTGACCAGGACGATGTTATGTGCGTTACAGAAGTTATTCTTCAGAATATGGCGGTGTCAATTAAAAAAGCTAGGGGCGCTCGCAAATAATGAATTGCTTCATAAACTGCGTAATGAATGGCCACAGAAATTGCTGAAATCTGATTTATTTTTTATTTAATTCTTGCGTAGTTACAGAAGTAAGCTTGTTCTTTCTGCATGCCTTATCGTTGCGATTTGCATCAACATTCTAAGTGTACTTAGGCTATCATCACTAAACATGATCAATATATACGTCATACCCCTCAACTCAATGCTTGAAACTTCAAAATTTTCTAGTATTTTCCTAGCACAAGGGGTAATCTGTTGCTTGCGAGGCAATGTGAACGGAAAGTTATGACGTGGTGCACTGATAGAACAACCTCAAAAAGTGCTCATGTGAAATATGGCGAGAAGCGGACACTCTACAGGTATCTCGATCAATAACTGCTCACTTTTGATGCTCAGTGTCAGGAATTAGTGTGTCTTATTCTGCCAGCGCGTAAATGAAAAGTTAAGACACGAGACTGCTATGTAGCACAATCACGTCGTTTTGTAAGCTTTCGTGGAGTTTCACGGGTTTTATTAGAATCCTTGAAGTGGGTCATATCACTCAAACCGAGAGATACGGTGTGAAACGTCCAAAATTTGGAACAACATACTTACCACATCCGCAATACACTTCCTGAAAAGTATAGGATAGCCCGCGGCGTTCGAAAAAGTTCGCTCTTTCACTCTGCATCCGTGTCCTTATTATTAACACGCTTACTTCGAAGACATGTCAAAAATACATAGAACAAAAAATTAGGAAGTCCTTTTTGCATCCTATCAACGCTTGCCCTTTCAGTTTCAGGCATAGAGCACCGAGTCCTATCATTCAATGGAAGAGTTACACCCCATTAACGCTTCATGAGGGAGCAAGGAGATACACTCAACAGCAACATTTATTGACTGGTCCGATTTGCTATTCGCCTTCACCGCATACATTTCCGTGTCATTTGGAAGCCCCTGTCATTCAGTTTTCCAGGGCAGCTGAAGGTTGGTGTAAAGTTCTGTGGATTTATTGTACCGTATTTTCCAGTCTATAACTCGCACGTCCGTATAAGTCACACCCCTCTCAAAACTGCAGCTTTTCCGAAAAAAAAATGTATAAGTCGCACTGGTGTATAAGACGCACCTATTCATTCGGTAAGCGATTTAAAATAAATTACAGTGACGTTTCACTTCGTGAACACGGTTCACGTGCAAGCGTACGTGTGGGTGCTATTCCTATTGCTCTTGCGATAGCAATGATAGGGACACTCCAGGCGCATTTATGGCGTCGTGGCCGCCGCGATAGTCCCTATAAAGTCCAAGGGGATAACATCGTCCCCGCGCGCCGTATGCTGTATGTGCGAGTGAAAGCGTGCGATGGTGAGCCGAACCGCGCACAAGGGAGGAAAGCGGGAAGGCAGCGCGGGAGAAATGGGTGGTGGCTTGTACTCTCGTAGCAACCGCGTTGTTTGCGCAGCGCCGCGCGCGTATCTTGAAGGCGATCTGCAGATGCGACGACTTCGGAATCGGTCCACTCGCGGTCCGCATGCCGGCGCTTGCGTTGCGGCTCCGTCCTTGTCGCACGGCGCTCGGCAACTCGATCGAGAAGAACCCGGTACCTCCATAGCGCGCACACATCCCGTAACAACTGCCAGAGGAGGGCAACCTCACGTGGCCAGGGTATTTAATACAATTTTGGGGACAGTTTTTTTCGAAAAAAAAGAAAACATATATAAGCCGCACCGTCTATATGACGCACCAACGAAAACTCCGGAAAAAACCGCGACTTATACGGCGTAAAATACGATATTAACAAGACACTGTGAATGAAATGTGTCAAAAGCAACGGCGGCTCCACGAGATCGATGTGTCCCACTTGCATCTTCACGCTTGATATACTCGAGCTTGTCGATATTGCTCGGATGTCACATGGCGGTGAATGACAGGGAAGCCGAAGGACAGTTTGAAATCCCGTAACAAGGTGCAGCTTTCTTTTCACAATGTTATTAATAACCCTTTCAGGCATCTTCGGCCCTTCCGTCCACGTAAGTAAAATACAAATAAACTGATACAGATTTCCTGTATTGCTCTAGTTGGCTTGCTCATTTTTTTATTTGCAAGAAAGATAGCACTTCTTACAATGCCCTTTGCGAACAACAACAACAATGCGGTTAAATATGAAGACAATGTCTGCTACAGAAGCAACACATGAGAGGCCACAGAGAGGCATTAGCGTCTGTGCCATACACCCGATAAGGATATAGTAGCCCCCTTCCTACAGCGTGTATGAAGGTAACGAACTATTATAAAGAACACTGTGACGTAAAATGCCGTCATGTTTCACAATACAATCACAGTAAGTAAGTGAAAATGCAATGTGGTATAAAAATAAAAATAATGGCTTTCGGTAAGACGATTTATACTGACTGATGAATTAATATAGCTCTTCATTTAACAAAATAAAAATGCACGTAGTACAAAAAACTCTCGTTGCATATTCTATGATGTAGATACAAAACGGTGAACGTAGAACTTGTTTTTCTTTTGCGCGTAATTGCGTGACAATCATAAATATATAAGAAACTTCGAGACATTTACGCTAAACAAAGAGGCTTATGTGTCATTTAACAATGTAATTTTTGTAGGCGCATGTTTTAGGGCAAAAAGCAGTAGCAATCGCCACCAAATAAATTGTATTCTTGATATTACCTTGTTTATGTAGCACTGCTTTGTTTAAATGGCCTGTCAGATCAATCGGGTAATTTTTACATTTCTGAATTCAATTCACGCGGTATAAGGTAAAAAAAGAGAAGATTTAAAGCAAGCTTTTGGCACACGGCCCGGCTGCGACAAAACGCGGCAACTTGTACGTTAAGTCAGTTTTTCAAAAGCAAGAAAAACAATAAATCAGTACCGTTATTGTAGGTTGCGATTCTGCATTCTACAAATATTATAATGCATAAAATACTTCACCTACATCTCTTGGCTGATGTGCAGCTGTCACGTGCCAGCGACGAGTGACACACAAGTATTTAAAACTATAATTCTAATACAACGTTAACAAATTCTATCTGGACACTTACGTGCTACGGCCTAATAACAGTAGCATCCAGCCCATTATAAACAACAATGCAGATTTCTTTCTTTCACGAGAGTAAATACGTAAGAAAATACATCTCGTCACATTCTTCTGGTAGTTGCTCCATCGAGCAGCCTCATGGAAATGCCGTTAGCGCCACTCACATTAAAACGCCTCCAAGAATAGCTGCAAATTTAATGTCGTCTTGCGCAAACCCTACTTGCCTTGTTCGGTAGTTTAAGGTAGGCGCGTCACGCGTGGTTCTACGTTTATCACCTGCCTCTATTGCATCACAGACCTTTGCATTCGCCTGCCGGCACCAAAATGATTGCACGAGGAACTGTCGCATTCAGGACATGTTCCCACCCATGGAAGCTCTTCCAGTTCCATTAGATCTAAAATATCTTCTCTTAATAATTGATAAGGCCTTCCTTATGTCATCATATCACACTGGCTTATAATCTCCGAAGCACACCTGCTTGACGGCAACGCGTGTTCCGTAGTGATGGCGCTTGTTGGATCCTGTCAGGACGCAATCATTTAGCAACACGCTTCGTGCTTATCAACACATTTAGTGCCTTTGCGCGTAAGTTTCGAGTCAAAAAGCTGCAATCTACAAGCAGAACAACACAATCAGGGTTGAAGGGGCACAACTTGCAAGGAGCTGCTCACGCGCAATGTACATCATTGAATTTCTGATAATTGCTGTCTTCTAAGATATGGCTTCCTTCCAAAAGAAATTTGTTGAAATGCTAGCACACCTGACAACATAATTTGAAGAAGTCATTTGACTTGACCGGCCATGTTTGGCATTGCAAACAAGTTTCCTTCGTATCATACAAACGTTCTACCAGCAACAACAAGCAGCCTGGAACTTTCAGCTTCATTACCAAAACAAGTGCTCACACTACAAGATTGCCACGAAAAGCAGTTAGGAAGTACCATTTAAATTGAAATAGCACTCGTATTCAACTGGAGCAATTTCTTACGCGAATCTATCTTTCGATCATATTTACCATAATTTATTACGTAGCCATTCATTAAAAAGTAGCCGACAGCAGGTACTGGACTGCACTGAGTGGACACTTTATGGGCATGTCAGTAAACGGCTACTCTACAAAATTAAGAGTTTTAAAATACGATACAGACAGAGCATACCTTGTGTTGGGTAAAATTTCGTGCACATACAAATTTTCTGTTTTAATAGAGAGGTTTAGCTCGTCCGGTAATTGGGTAAACGCAGGCGGTCCGGGCGTTGGGGAACCGTAAACGTGACCGGCCTGTATGGTGCTGCCACCTGGTGGCGCACAGCTCAAACAGACAAAAACAGCTAATATTGCAGTAACCAAGTGTATTCTACTTCTCTTCTGGTGTAAATTTTTGGTAGCAACACGATCACGCCACTGCCGAAAATTTACACCAGCAGCAAAATAGAAAACACTTGGTTACTGCAATATTAGCTGTTTTTGTCTGTTTTAGCTCTGCGCCACCAGGTGACAGCACCATACAGGACGCTCACGTTTACGGTTCCGCCAACACGCCCCAACGCCCGGACCGCCCGCGTTTACCCGATTACCGGACAAGCTAATACTCTCTAATTCCAACCGAAACCATCCGGTGAAGCATTGGGTTTCTGCGCGTACAATCAGGCTAACTTACTAAACTTGTTTTCGTGCGTGGCTAGTGGGTAGACATGAAGTTAAAATATACAGAGCGCGGGAACTGGATTCCCAGGTACCACAGTCTCGTCATAGTGAAACCAAGTTGGGGACGAATGAAGGGGTGCTATAACGTAAAGCTATTCCAAACTGTTTCTATACCATTTCTGTAATCAGCCCTCCACTACTGGTCAAACATTTTTCGGGCTATCCCCACTTCGCTTGTCTGTCACGCCACGTCACGACAACGACAAAAACTCCCAATCAAATATAACGTATACAAACTGATTATGCACAGTTAGACTGAAAAAAAGGAAAAATAATCATTTCCGATTCTGCGCCTTTTTCACCGTCAGAACACTGCGATTGGTCAAAATCTTTTGGCCTGGGCCCACTTCGCTTGTCTGTCACATTACGCCGCAAATCCACGAATGCTCACCATGTCAAAGTGCTGTATACGCATAAAGATGCATTACTATTCCGACCAAAACTGAATATTCTTCGGAATAGACGGAGACTGCCCCGTTTCAACAGGAATAGAATATGGGTGCCCGCCGATCACTCTGACACTGGCTACTCGGAGCTGCCAGCTAGAATAAATTTATTTGCGCGTAATAAAACTTCTTGCGTGGCAGTATCACGTTCTTAAGCCCGTTCGGCACGTATACGACATCGTACTGCCAACTCTTCTTTGCCGCGGATCCGTTCTAGCGAAATTTTGTAGCTTCCCTTGCATGTTTCCCTACCCTTGCACTAGCCACCGCAAGCTAAACAAGTGGAAGCAGGTCAGTCGCAGGCGCCGGCCCCACCTCCCGGATCTGATCATCTACTTTCACTATGCTAGCGTGTCCCCACTGATTTCTTCTGCACTTCTGTGTGTTTATCGCCTCTTCTCAGCCAATTACGTAAGAAAAGCCTGTGAAGGAAGGCAATGCTATTTGCTTTGAAAGCAAACAATGGTGACCTCCCATAAACGAAGAGAGCATTTGATTGGGCGGCTGAAACAAAGCTACGAGTCAGCGTCCAATGCTTGCGTCAGTGGTTACGTAAGTGTGACGTGAGAACATGGGTAAACGTATTGGAATAGTTTCACGTCATAGGGCCCACGGTTAATATGGATGAAAGAATCGTGGCTTAGTTAGGTAGAACTTGTCCGTGGACAGATTCACTTAGGAATCGCTATACTACAGTTTATACTCGATGTAATCGTTCTCTTTCGACTGACTAAGAGTTAAGGACCATCCAGCCGTAACTGAATTCAGTCAAAAGAAAACTAGGACAGTTGGAAGCAGTTCCTTCGTATTTTTGTATTTTTTTCATAGACTTTCGACATACATCGTTTCTGGTTCAATAAAATCTTCGCAAAACTATAGACTTCCGGATGCCCAGAAGCACCGCCTGAGGATGCACACCGGAATGTTTCTTTTTTCACTGACGTAGTGCGGTTGTATCGGGCACTTACGTAGTGTAGTTGTTCTTTCGAGATATTTGTTACCTGATAGGTTCATGTGACCGGAGATTCTTGGCTAGGTGGGTTACAGAAAGATGTCACCTGCTTTCTGCAGATTCTGAGTAACCATCTGTCATACACCTTAACGACTGATTCACAGGTCTCTCCAAGTGTAGAAACAAGCGCTTGCTTTCGATGAATGACAACCATGTAGCGGTCATCTGGCTGCAAGTGCACTGTTTCATAACATGCAAGCGTTGATATTCAGGTCCGTCCCGCCGAAAACACTCCCAAATGTCGCCCGGACAAACGTCATTTTGAAATTCAATAAATAACACTACTGAACAAGTCGGTTCAGGTGCCCGTAAGTTCTGTGTTTATGGACATCTGCTGGTTGGTTCTCATTGGCACTCCAAGTGTTCTTCCTCACAATATAGAACAACCCGCACCAGCACCGGCACTTGCGCTCGGAGCTAGATGGCCGCCGACGCCAGCCCGATGAGGCGGTGACGATGCCCAGCAGCCCAGCTTGTCACCCCTAGATTCGGCCGACGAAGCGTCGGTCAGCCTCCGTTGCTGCTGATTGTAGTTGTTGTGACAGTGTGTGCAATGCTGGCACGGCGGCTGCAGTCCGACGGCGGTCAGCATGGCTGGCGGCGGCACGGTAACTACCGACGCTGGAGACAGGGGCTGTGTAGGAACCTTCAGCTCAAGCTCGGTCCACGCAGTTTTGCGAGGAGTGGGCCGTCCGTTGGTCTCCCGGGGCGAAGCGTTCACCGGCGTGGTCGTGGGAGCGACGCTCATTGTCCGACGCTTGGGTGAAGAACCATTGGGCATCTCCGTGGGGCCCGTGATGTCCTTGACGACTGCAGTGCCCGGTGCGTTCCCTCCCGTTTGTGTAGTGGGACTCACGCCCGCGGTGGGCTTGGTCAACGTCGTGTTCGCTCCTCCGTGGGGTGGAGGCGTACTGGACGGCGAGTGCTTGGCTATCTCCTCATACGTCACGGGCGAATACACGGAGCGGGCCCCGACAGAGGACTTACGGCGCTTCGACTCCTGCTTGGTGGACAGGGCAGTCGGAGCGTCCGGGTATCGCCGGTTGACGTTGGCCTGGCCTTTCTTTCCCTGGAGCCAATAGGTTTTCATCGAGCCTTTGCCCTGTTAAAAACCCCAAATAACGATAATATGAAAAGGTATTAGGGTAAATTGGCTTGTTACACTTTCGTAGGTTACTAAAAGAAAGAAAATAAGATCCACAAAGACAAGATAAAACAAAATGGGCATGTTGTACACATTTCGGAATAAACTGAAATCTGAAGCTAAAATAAAGGCCTCGCCTCACCTTTAAATCCCGCTGTTATCAGACTAGATGTGTTGCTGACAGATTTGTTTGAAACAACGCTCGTATTCTATAATGATTTTTTTCAATGATCACAAATTGTTTTAAAGATAATTTGTCCACGTGCTTAAAGTAATAAAGACGTCTGGGTCATGCACGTAAGAGAACTCATTTTTTGCACATACAGCGTTAAACATATAAAGGCTTCGCTGCTAAGCCAGAACAAATTGAAAAAATTCAGCGTGATTTCCCGTTCCCGAGGCACATTATTCAGCTGATATATTAGCAAGATAATGTATAGGAATAAAAAATACTCCTAGAGCAGGAGCTTCTCTTTTTTGCATTTAGGAAATCACCTGCTGACAATACTATGACATTCAGCGTTCCCGCACAAGAGTTCGGCTGTAATTGACACTGTAGTAAATGGTCCTGAATTATTTCTACCCATGTGGTGGCTTAACACACTTAAATTAGTGGAGATCGCGTAGCCGTAGCTATTTTGCAGAGTGTAAAGATAGGTTACAAAAGTCAATGCTGCGCTTCATGTATCCACGTGGATTCACTTTTACGTTTGCAATCATTTTCCCACAGGATGTACACAATTTGTACAAGGTATCGTGATGAAGTTCTGTTTAAAGCTGTTTCAAAAAAAAGTTGACTAGCCCTACATCACTCACCAACAAACAGCATAAAGACACTGCACATGCCAATCAAACAACGCACATCGGCACAGCAAATCACGCAATCTCAATTACATTTAAAAAATCTACAAAATATAGTACCACATTAAATTTCATTACAGACCAAATGATTCATTTAACACGAAGCGCAGCATTCACGAAGTACTCAGCTATACCACAGAAAAATACATTACAACAACTACAGTAAAACAAATGTTAAGAGCATTACAACTATCCCATAATATACAATTTACGGTAGTCAACATAAAAAAAATCATAGAGCGTGCTTTTTAGGAGGACGCGCATTTTTATCTTAGTTTATGCAGGAATATTTGCAAATCTGTGATGGAACGTCTGAAAATCATGGCTAGTGCCTTATTTAGGCATTTGCCAGTGCGCATGAAGAAGTGTTCATGGCACGAAGTGGTAATTTGAAAGTGTGCAACAGCTTCTTGGGATTTTCTAGTTGTGTGAAATTTATATTTATGAAGACCGACACGTTTCGCTGCCATCTTACTGTCTGAAATGTTTCTGTGGAAAATGTGTTGGAGCTTAACGAAATCTTTTCATCTAAATAAGAATTTACATAGACTAATAGGTATATCGGAAGGGCACCTTGACGTACCTTCACGTCCACCGTTCCGCGTTCCTGAATCAGCCACTTTGATTCATCCAGTAGCTCCTTCGTCTTCTGACTGATGTGCACCCGCAAGGCCTGTGGAGATAAAACTTATTAAGCACTATTCAAGTTCAAATATGCATCTTACAATTCTTACGTATATCATAATATGCATGCAATATGCATCATGATGGTTAACATACATATCCATAGTCAAAAGCGACACTGAAAGTGCAAAGACAGTTGTTGCATGCGAAAATTTGGGCCACATTTTACTACAGATGAAGCGCCTCCAAAAAGTTTCACACTGCTTTCTTTTGTTACACAAATTGTTTAATACCCATTCTGGCATGAGAAAGCGTTCTACTTCATGTTAAGCGCGCTCATGGGTGTCAGCTTGAGAGAGCTGTCAAGTTCAAGGCGAGTGCTCAGTGATAGCGGCTACATTCTAGCGCAGTGTATAATTTGTCATCAATATTTTTCGACCGGGAGACATCATGGTTTGTTTTAAATTCGTGATTGCGAACACATATAACTGAAACTAATTTTTAATGTTGCACTAAATTAGCTGATTCGCTAATTATAGCCTATTCATTTACCACTGCAAGAACTAGTTTGGTGTGATTCGCTAAGGTACGTTCGACGAAGCCGTACGTTTCTAAAAATTTGTAGGAAGGGAAATACGTGCGAGCTACCAGAAATGCTTTCTGTGCGAAGTTCAGACACTTTGTCTAGTACCCAATAGCACGCTTGAACTAATACACAAGTCAATTGAAGTGCAACAGTAGACGAGACTGCCAAGCAGAAGATGGTCTACAACTCGGCTCGACAAAAAAAAAATATGGAGGGAGCCAAGTCAATAAAAAACTCACCTCACTAGTGCTTTCCATTCGCGATGCCGTATTGACGGAATCGCCGAACAGGCAGTACCGCGGCATTTTCAGGCCTACAACACCGGCCACCACGGCGCCAGAATGGACACCTGCAAAAGTTATTTAGAAGCTGAGTCGTGACCATTCAGCTGAGACTATAGTTTCATTCACAAGGTTCAAGTGGAAGTTTAGTGAATTCGCAACTAAGAGTCTTCAAACTCAAATGAAATTGAATTGAAAGTAAAACGCCGACTTAGGTACAAAAGTAGCACCAGGCATATTTGTGTGAATAATATACGCTCAGGAGCAAAATATTCTTTTAGTTGTAGCAAAAGCCATGAAAGAAAAACAACGCTAGCGTACGTGTACTTTTGCAGCATGCGAATCAGCAGAGGAGTTCACACCTAATAAACAACTGGTCGAGTGGTTGATTGATCGGGTTCAACATGGCTAATCAACATGTGGAACATTTTAGAGAGGAAAATTCGGACACCCCTGGTACCCATATCTGCACGTTTTATGCAACGCTTCAGTGATTCAGTTTCCGAAACCCTCACAGCAGCTATTTCTTTACAAGTAGGAAATGGCCGGAATATTACCCTACAATATGCGGCACACAAATGAAGCGAATTGCATCTGGGTGAACCGCAAAGTGCCCTTCTACAAGGTTCCTTTATTTCTGATAATAAGCAAGACCACTTTCCAACTTGACTGGAAAACTAAGCGCGAATAAATTACACAAGCACACATGCGACATATGAGGACAAGCGCTTCTCCTCGTCTGTTTGATGTGTATTTGTGCAGTTTATTCGCACTTGGTCTTGCAGTCCACATTACAGACCAATTAGCCCAACAGTTAGTCCTTGTGAAATACTTTCCGAGATTCAACGAATTTCTGCCCGCTTTTTGTAGACGTGCCACAAAATAACATTTCCCAGGTCATCGCGACTATCGCCAACGAATACATAATAAACCGTCGAAGTGCTGCTGCCTGCAACGTTGGCCTGACCGTAGGCAGCAGAATACGTCACACTTGCAAAGGCTCCCACTTGTAAAACAGGGGAGCGCTGATAAACAGACTAAATCTTGACTCGCGGCGAAGGAAGCAGCGCTGCTGGACGAAAACACGAGGCCCACATAGCCTCCCGGCCATTGTAGAGAATATCCTGATCATTCTAGTTTAGCTCTCCTTGTTTCAGTATTCTAGTCTTAGACGTAAACAGCTCTTATGGGTAGTATACTATTCGGTGTGCAACAAACATACGGAACGCGCTATCTAAAATATCCATAATTCATGCCATGAGGTAGCCACCTGGAGACTTTTCTGCTTAACGTCTCTGCACTCTCTCGCTTTCTTTTCTTTCCGTGCGATCCTCGAAGTGTTCTTAAAGGGACCCTGAAGCGAATTGACGATTTTGTACAAACGTACTGAGTCATTGAGTAGGTCCTCCTGATCATTAATTGACTCATCTAAGCGCTCCACGTAAAGCGTATAATTTATTATAATGTTTTAAAAAGGTACATCGCTACCGATCGCAGCACGCCAATCGGCTGAGTTTTGTGCCCAAGTGACGCGATTTGCCCATAACACATCACTGGGCCAGCTATCCGATTGGCTGCCCAGGGCGCGTCATCGATAATTTTTCCAAGATTATGGTGAACAAATGTTGTTCGTAATTGTTTAGATGCTAGTTAATTTGTTTCTATAAAAAGAAAGCAACAGAAAGAGAATGCAGAAGGACATGTATCACTACACTAAAAGCACTTCCGGCCCACAGGAAGTGTCGTCTGCTTGTGTTACAACGTGCTCCGTGTTGACGAGAGCAGCGCGGTCAGTGTTGGCCCTGTTCTTTCTTTTCACGGGTACCATAGCCCGCCCTTGTTGCGTTGTGGGCTGCAAACGTAGTTATCGGTGAGATGTCAAGCTGCGACATCGTGCCCCGCTGCGATATCGTGCCCCGCTGCAAGGCAGCAGACGAGCGGAGTGGCTGCAGCGCATCGGGTTTTCGGTATCCAAATCAATCCAAACGGGGCCAGCATCTACGCGTTTGCGGCCGTGGCTTCACGTCGAAGGTTTGCCACAATAGAGTTTAGCGTGTGCGGTATTCAGGTAAACGCCAGCGCAAGTGTACTGGCCGCTTTAACACGTTTTACGTAATGAACGGAGGAGAAAAATTGAACTGCTTGCACGGTGCAGCCACCTGGCGGCACAAAGCTTAATCAAACACACAGCTAATATAGCAGTAACCAAGTTTTTCTACTTTGCTGCTGGCTCAAATATTTGGCAGGAGCGTAATCTTGAACATGTTTCATGTCTAAAATGTTTTACACTTGATTACATGAATATTAGCTCTGTATTTGGCTGGTTAAGCTGTGCGCCACCAGATGGCTCGACCACGCAGCATTAATGAAACACAGAGCACTGTGGGGCCACAATAAGTATGAGGTGGTGCGTGGAATCTGGAAAGGAGTAATGGTGCCAGCGCTAACATTCGCAAATGCCATTATATGCTTAAAATCGGATATATTGGCGGGTTTGGAAGTTAACCAAAGATCAGTAGGCCGGTTGGCTTTGGGAGCACACGGTAATACGACAAATGAGGCAGTGCATGGAGACATGGGTTGGGCCTCTTTTGAAGTCAGAGAAGCACAAAGCAAAATTAGTTTTGAAGAAAGGCTCAGGAACATGGATGAAAATAAATGGGCGGCTAAAGTGCACAAGTATCTCTACATGAAAAGCGTGGACACAGAATGGAGGAAGAGGTCAAGGAAGTTGGCAACCAAGTACAGGATAATCGAAACTGTAAATAGACAACCAGGGGTCATCAGAAAGAAAGTGAGAGAAATAGAGACCGTGAATTGGATGCAAAGAATGGAAACGAAAAGGACAATGGAGATTTACAAGAATGAGAAGAAAGAAATTAGAAGGGAAAATCTGTACGATAACACAAAGGGCAGTGCCTTGCTATTTGAGGCTCGAGCCGGTTGCCTAAGGACGAAAACATATCGGAAGAAATATTCGGAATTAGATGAGACATGTGTATGCTGCAGTAAAGATCCAGAGACCACTCAGCACATCCTAATGGAATGCGACGGGATCCACCCAGCGAGAACCGTAGGTAACGTGCAACTCCCAGAAGCGCTTGGGTTTAAAGTGGAAGGAAACATAAACAGATCAGCCGTAGAGATCAGCAAGAGACGATTAGAGTACTGGTGGAAAAAAAGTAGGGAAAAGATGGATGCGACCTGATCTCTTAAAATCATAGGCAGCGGTACAAGGTAAATTTTTGAAAAAGAAAAATAATGATAGGTATACAAAAATGCAAGATAAAGAACATGTATAGTATACCTGATTAAATCAAGCAGGCTAGGTGACTATTTGTCGCCGCCCCGTTTCAAAGGGGATGCCAATAGATCATCATCATCATCATCATCAGGCCTCTCACGAACGTCTACGAAGCTCCTTCATCACAGCGGTATGGAGGGGCTTTAGTTTACGCCTCTGGCTATCCGTCAAAGCACCCAGCTCGCCTGTGGTTACCGGAATACTAAACACGCTCGGCGCTGCGACAGAACGCTCGCAACACACGCTGCTTGATCGCTCTCGCTGGGGATCAACGTCCGGGCGGCTAGCGGAGAGGTAGGAGAGCATTCGCGCGCTGGCTCCAAGACAACCGGAAATAGGCGACAACACGTAACAACATGAAGTAGAGCCAGCAAAGGAGCTGCTTAGCCCCGATCACTCGGCGAACGAGTTGAGGAGGAAATGCATGGCTAGGGAGGAGGGTAACTTATAATCGTCCGTAGCTCTCTTAATATGAGACGCTTCAGTTAAATTGTGACGCGAATTTTTTACTGTAGCTGTACCCTACGCGCCTACAAAATTAGTCCGAACCGTTTCACGAACCCTTTAAAGGAACACTGAGCCGAGCTTGCTCCGACTCATACTCTAGTCAGGCTCACACGAGCTCAGCCGCACGCTTGGGTCCAAGTCTTAGCGAGCTTACTCTTGAATTCGCCGAACTTGTATACATTAGACGACATCAGCGTTGTGACATGTGTGGTGCATAAGCAAACATTGCAGAGGAATCCGGCTTGCATCTGATGAAATAAGGTCAATTGTACACTTTGCAGTTACTTTTGTAGAATTTACTTGACCGTTGCATAAAAGCTTCACGTCATGTAGAGTCCAGCAAGTTCACAGTATCTGCATCAATTACATTTTTTTGCCAATGCTTTTGGCTATCTTGACCATTACTAGATGGCCGCACTTTTTACACTTCAAAACAAAGTTGAATCAATGACCCTGGCGCAATACATCCGAAAACGCTTACAGCAATGCAAGTGCAACCATCAGGACATTACAAACATGTGGGCATAACAAGATTCACACGAATGCTAAATACGTGTATAGACGGAATCGCACTTCGGCCAAGTTGGTCGCCATATATTGCAAAAGAGAAGCACAGGCTGACACTGCAATTACGTCATGCATCATCATGACGCTTGCTGGCTCCATGGGTTACAGGGAAACATACGCGGAACTTAGAAGTTACCGCGAGGTAGCTGCTACGGGCGCTGGCACACTCCGCAGCCGACCACTCAACCACTGTAGAAAAATCTGTTCAGTCTGCACTTCTACTTAGGAACACTTTTCTATATCTTGAACGTTTAATGTGGTCTTCTCAAAAACTTTCGCCTCTGAAACTTGCAAAGGTAAACAGTGTATTACATTGTTGTTCATGAAGACAGCGCATATAAACGCTTAGAGATATTTTCAATTCTTAACACTTATGCTCATAACCATATGTAGTATGCTATTTACATTCAAGCCCTTTTGAACAGCAAGATATGAAATGAGTCTTCCCTGTTTTGAGCATTGGGTTAATGCAGGAAATTCATGCAGGCATAAACGTTTGTTAAATAAATCCTTCTGGGAATACCAGATTAGATTATATAGTTCAGCATTCCTTGTACTTTTCTATTTTGGTCGATTAATCTAGTTTTAAATGACTCCTACTAGCACGCTCTAGCATGGGCGTAATACAGGTTATGTGCATGACTAGCTTAACAGATTGGGATGCTTGCTTTACTTTGCAGTGAAGGAATCATACCATCTACAGTTGCCTAGGTTTTTTGGTTATCTAAGGTATTCATCCCCACTTTAAGATAATACGATGAAGCAAGTAGAAACACACGCATGTGAACAAGATTGGCCGATAGTTCCGATAACTTCCTACTTTAGTCTTGCCACCACGAATACGCGTACAAAACTCTAGCGCTCGATTTTTCTATTAAACAAACACGTGTACAACGTATTTCATGTTTGCCATGGAGCTCCGCTACCGTAATACGTACTGCAGCATATCGATTTGAGCTTCTTGATACTGATTCGCTGTATACCATACCACCGCGATAACAGGCTGATGAAGTAGACGGTGCGCAAGTGTGTTAGATGGTACGATGCTACGCACACAAGTGACTGCAGCTCCTAAAGAAACTTAGGTGTCGGCTTTTAGGCCTTTCGGAATATTGAGAGCGGACTTCTATAGATAAATACAGCACACGCGCCGCGAAGGACGAACCAGGCTTGCACTAAGATGGAAGCTGACAACATAAAATCTATTCCACATTCAGTAATTACACACCGATAATTTGCGGCTTCCTTCAAGGGCAGATGTGAGCTTTCGGGTTCGTGCTTACTGCTACGTTTGGTGCAAAAATACTGCTAGTAGCAGGAACCGCTTATGCGCAATTACAACCAACATACACGCATGCTTTCTTCAGAAGCTGACACTAAGCATGGGTAGCGCGAGTGTCTGTCTGCGCTGACACGAACAGATCGCTGCAGCCGATTTCCAAATAGTGCATATGCAATGAGTACAGATATATCGGCTTGTTGTTAAGTGCTCTTGTAATTTGTTGAACCTCAGGCGGAATGACAGGGGTGTAGAAGGCACACGAAACAAAAAAAAATAAGAGCACTGAACGACCAGCTGCGAATATCTATTTACGTCCACCATGTCTCCTCGCACTGACCTTGAGGAACCGCTGTTGCGCACTCCAAAACAAATTTAAACTTCAAAGCATTTTTAACCGGCAAAACACGCGTATTACTTGCTGCTATTTAAAAAATATCAGTAATATCACAATGCCGATGTTGTTTCATTAAATTTGAATGATAATGTGGTGTAAGCCACAAAATCTGAAGGCAAGCAACCCCGGCCGTCGCACCAGCCGCATTGTTGAAGTTACAATCGTAAAATGAGCCCTCTAATTATCACTTTGCGACGCGTGGGCCTGCAAGAATAATTTTTCGCTGCAGTCGCAACATGTGAAACAGCCTTTATCACAAAGCGGCCGGTCGCAGCGTCAATCGTTAGCCAGACAGGTCCGTCAGTTGCGTTTAGCGTAAACCGAAATCTTCCATAGTTGTACTTCATGCGTGAAATTCCTTGCGGAAAGCCCATTAAAACACAACTGTCGCTTTTTTGTGCGGCGTTCTTCGAAGACGCACTCGACCGCACCGCAATACAGCAACGCGAAAACGTGTCATTCTTATACAATGAATTTTGATATTTATTCAAACTCAATAAAATAAACACAGCTACTGCACTATAGATGACTTAGCATATTGAACTACATTTTTAAGTACGCTCTGGAACTTTTCTATCTCCATCATACACCGCAAAATGGAAATTTTATAGCTTGCGGGATTGACCGTCACGTTTTCCTAAATAAATTCGTTACCGGAGCTTGCACAATAGTTCCCGGCCTCTGCGCTTATATAATTAGCTTACAATGTAGCTATCGTTGATTTTTGCGTAGTTGCAGAAAGCATCCTGTATATTAGTGCGAGGTCGGTTAACAATGGGCGCCAGGTTTCTGTGGGTTTTGTCGAGTATAGAAATACGGACTCCACGCCTGAACTCACGAAAATGCCTTAGAATGCCGGTACGATGTGGACAATTTCACACGCAGTTTTGTTTGAAAGACTGAATGCCACTTCATAAATTACACTTGTTAAAAACGCTACATCGTTAAATCCACTACATGTTGACGTAGTTTTCTCAGAGCAAACACGCATACGTCTATTTTTGGAAACTTTTTCTCTGACATGCATGGAGTCTGTAAGTCAATTTTCGGGCGCCTTTCGACGTTGAATTGTTTTAGGATGTATTCGAAGCATCATTGGTATTGCTTGGTTTTGGCGCATTAGTACTTTGGATCTGGAGATGTAACTTTGTGTGCGCT
The DNA here is from genome assembly GCF_013339745.2 of Dermacentor silvarum. Classification (NCBI taxonomy): domain Eukaryota; kingdom Metazoa; phylum Arthropoda; class Arachnida; order Ixodida; family Ixodidae; genus Dermacentor; species Dermacentor silvarum. Next base: position 129,731,211 of record NC_051157.2, read on the forward strand.
GTGTCCGAAAGGTTTATAACAACCGCAGTACATTTGCTTTTTTGAAAATATCGTTGTAATTTGGTCACGTGTCCCCCAATGGGTATTTTCGTTAAGCAATAAGGATACTGAATACATTCGTTATTCCACTTATTACAGCCCCGCAGAAAACACGTGTGCGCGAGGAAAACATGGCGGCCTTCAAGCTGCAAACCTCTGCCGCATCAAAAGGAGCAACAAATAAAGCTTACCTGCTAGTTCTTATGTGCGCATTAGAGACTCGTTCAAAATTTTAATATAACAATGCAACGCATAATGCTAGTCGGCTCCCGCAAGAAAGCGGCGAGTGCAAATCCCTGGGACAGGGCTGCTGGTGATCAGTGCTTAAGATAGATAAGTGATGACAGTGATGATGAGAATTCATGTCAAAGTGCCAGCAGGCGTCAATCCTGCTGCCTCCTTCGTATAATGGCCAATGACAAACGCCTCACGACGTTAGGACGTACCAACACGTATCTTGAGGCTTTTTCCTGTAGAGGGATCCTTAAGGTCGCCTATCACCTTCACCATGGCGAGCCCCATATCGCAAATCCTCTCCGAATGGTGGGGCTCCGGTTCAGGGGCACCGGACACTACCATGTACGCGTCGCCGATGGTTTCCACCTGGTGGAGAACAACACAAACCCTAGCTCATCAACAAAAACAACAATTTTGTTGAGCACTGAAAAAATTATTTTGGCAACTACCACATAAAGCCAACCGACAATGAAGTTAAGCAAAGTATCCACCACCATGGCCATAATGGCACGTGTTAACGCTACCAGGGCCAGATGTAGCACATATACTCAGATGCCGAAGAACGTGGATGGGAGAAGAGCCCAAGCCGTAGGAGATTCGGCAGGGCATTGCACGCGAATTGCTGAAGATCCGGGCTCGGCTCCCACCGGCGGTAAGCGGCTTTGTCAGAACTATCATATGATTAATTATTATGATGCATCCCGCTGAGAACTGAAAATTATGGGTTTTTACGTGCTAAACCCACGATCTGATTATGACGCACGCCGTAGGGGGGGGACTCCGGAAATTTGGACCACCTGGGGTTCTTTAACGTGCACCTAAATCTAAGTACACGGCTGTTTTCGCATTTCGCCCCCATCGAAATGCGGCCGCCATGGCCGGGTTTCGATCCCGCGACCTCGTGCTCAGCAGTCCAACACCATAGCCACTGAGCAACCACGGCGGGTGCCCGCTGAGAACTTAATGCCTCATTCATTATTGGGTCAATGAGAAATATGCGAAAGCTTTGCTCAACCAGCACACTATCTTTCACGCAGTTACTTATAAAATTAGCGTGAGCACTTTTTTGGTGCATGTAGCTAAAGGTAAACTTTTTTTTAAGAGTGAACATTGCTTAAGGTATTAACCCATGTTGAACGGTCACTCGACAGGTTCAAGATAAGAAAGGCCCTTGCAACTATACGGGATACGCTACTTCTCTATTAAAATACATGAAAAACCAGAAAGCGCACTTGCGGGTGCTATACAAATCTTAAGAAAGTTTAGAGCATAGATAGGTATAAATGCGTTATTTTTACTCACAGGAAACCATTCCTACTGATGCTTTTATTTAGCTTCCACTATCTGTAAAATGTCACACAAATGTATTACTTCTATTTATAAACAGCTTTCAAGCTCTGCAACCAAATGGGAAAAAAGTGCGGTTGAAGCAATGACGACTTCATCAGTTCGAGCTGCGTCAGAATTTATACATCACATGTCTACAATTTGAATGAGATGAACCTGGCATCTCTTATTAGCTTCTAAGGTTACTATTGAAAGCTGCCTAAGAAGTTGTGATGATTTTTAATGATGATACCTTTTATTCGATACCCGTGGTGGTACTTTTGTGGCTGTGGCGTGGCGCTGCTAAGTCTGAGGTCATGTGTTCGACCGCATTTCGATAGGGGCGAAATGCTAAAAAAAAACTTTGTTTACATAAATACACCTGTACCTTAAACGCCTAGTGGTGAACATTAATTAGTCTCCCATTACAGCGTGCGTCTTTTGCCACGTCCAACCTTGTAAAACAGTTACAGTTTATACATTACAAAACGAGGCCATCATTCAGGAAAGTTCTTTCTTTCTCAGTAAGCCACTCTCCTCGTCCCTACGAAGACAGAAGTTGCAGGTCAAGGTATTCATTTATTGGATTCATCTTAGAGTGCTAATGAACCCTCGAGCTCACATGTTCATTCATTAGAGAACTACAGAAGCTTAGGCTAGCAACGAATGGTTCAACTGTGGGGTTTAACGTCCCGAAACTGCACAGTGGAATATGAAGGGTGCCGTAGCGTATGACTGCGGACTAATTTGTGCCACGCGGGATTCCTTAACGTGCACCAAATGCATGGCACACGAGCATTTGCGCCTGACCCCCCCCCATCGGAATGCGGCCACCAATGACGGAAGTGTAAGTCGCCTCGTCGGGCTCTCACCGCCACGCCACAACCATTGAGCTACCGGGCTGGGTCGAAGTAAATATGTGAAGCATATCATTATAGCATATGATTGAAAAACTATACGCCCACTTTTCGCTCCGCAAAACTGTCACGCGTGGCGACAAACACTTTTCAAATGTGCTATGAAGCACCGTGGCATTACTATAAGAGAAAATGGCTTTTGATGCAGGAGCACTTCCTATCAAGCACTATAGTCACTAAACAAAGTGGTGCTGTGAGACGTACCTTGTAGACACCATGCTTTTCAGTGAGCTCGTCGAATAGGGAGTACATGGAGTTGAGCATAGAGACCACCTCCATGGGTGTGATGCGGCTGCAGATCTCCGTGAACGAGACCACGTCGCTGAACAGAATGGTCACCGAGTCGAAGTACTGCAAAGGAGACCACAGAATGAGCCGCGGCTTTAAAAACTCTTTCGTTGCTACGTACACAATCGTGTGCGCCACCTATTTTTTTACGTTTTTGTGGAGTAGCGGCAAGGAATAGATAACGAAGCTCAAACTAAATTTAGCAATCGGAGTACCTCCATTTAACTTCCGAGTGAACTGTATAGCTAAAGACGACCGCTTCGGTGTAGGCACAGCTTTACTTGACGGGACGCTTCGGTAGCAATTGCGAAAGATTTTTTTTCTTCCTAGTAATGGGGAGCTAGCGGCCCATTACTTGTGTGTGCAATTCGAGCAGGTAATTTAATTCTTTTTATGAAGGAGCGTATCATTTTTATTAAGGAACGTAGCATGACTGGCTGTAATACAAATAGGTATTTAATTACTCTCTAATTATGATGACTAGCTACAAAAGTCACAAAAAGTCACTCTACAACCCTGACTTGCTTTCGATTGAGTCTCCAGTATGTTGGCGTACAATTATGTAAATTTCACAAATGTATCGACGGTCAATCATAATTCCTGACTGAAGGGGTTCGACACGATGATTGTAGTACAACGAAGATGTCCTTAAGCGGCGCTCACAGGGGCGCTTTGTTAACAGTACCTTGGCGCTAACACTTTGAAATCTAATAAAAAAGCGAGCAATGTGGGGGTATTCTAGAAATAGACGATATGCACAAGCTACAATTGCGCTTCTCCGCCCACCTCATGTGACCTAAGCAATACGGCGGACCTCAGTATGCAGTAAGAAATACTGGTGTCAGCATGCCGACTATAGTGACATCACCTCGGCCGCGCTCCGCTGCCCGCATAATTCAATCTTTCGAAACGCGCGTTTTGGCTTTAACGCTGCCGATGGCGGGAATGCGGCAATTTGTGTAAGGGAAGGTTCGACGTGTGACGAAGCCGCCCGACGGAATTTCGCATATCATGTATGACAATGTCGAAGACACGTGTATATATATATATATATATTGTAAAGAACGTAACGAACGTGGGCGCAGAGTCAGCAACAGCAGCATCGGTCAGTGCCACACCGCACGCCTGGGCTCGCTTCAAGACTCCTTCCGAAGTACGACGGCCCATAGCGCGTTCTCGAGAGAACATCACCCGTTAATTACCTGGTTGAGCCACTGACGCCGCCGTCTGACATGCGACGTCGTAACCGCGAAGTCGTTCACGTTCAGTGCTTCAAGCAATATCACTCTACCGTCCTTTCAGAAAACTAAATCCCCAGTGTGGCTCCTATATTGCCACGGGGTCATCGTGGGAAGATAACGAACGTGGGCGCAGAGTCAGCAGCATCGGCAGCATCAAGTGCGCAGCAGAGGCTCCAGCCAGGGGGCTGTGCTTGATTCATCCTACAACCGGCTGTCGCTCCTAAGCTCAATCAATCTCCTTCACAATATATATATATATATATATATATATATATATATATATGCACAGGCTGCGAAGTCATAGATGTTCATGACTTACGCCCGACAATTTTAGGATTATTTCTTCTTGTAGGTGCTTCTAGTGGCGCCACTCATCTAATTTCTGAAGAATATTGGCGGTTAAGCTTGCATTTTTCGACCAATCACTCCAAGCATCTCTCATAAAATGTAACGTATCCCGCTATCTTATTCACCACATATTGCATATTCATGCGCATTACCTCAAATTAAGTTTACGGGTATTCATTAGAAGCAAGCCACGTTCATTAATAATTGGAACTTCTTTGGTATTCTATATTTGGAGGCAGAATCATCAAGGCACTAGATAGTTTTCGTTATAAAAATTATTTCTCGTATATGGTACCCCGGCCGTATGCCAATGCACATTTATCGATGTATTTACGTTTAACACAGCGACGAAATTCCGGGCAATACTGAGAAGAGAGGTAACGTTTTTGTAAACGCTATTTATTCAGCAAATCGTCATTATATATCTTCTACCACATCAGGACAATAAACAAAACGAGAGCCAAGTATTGTGGATATATGTGGGAACTAGTTAACAAAAAAGAATACTACCATGCAAGTGGTTGTAAACATATCATCAAAGTAACGGTCTATCTCGTTTACTGTTTTCTTTCTTCTATATATAGCACGCTTATTCGCCCAGAGTAAAATAAGTAAAAGACTGTGCCCGTCCTTGCGCTCTTCTCGCCCAGGGGCATTATTTTTTTTTCTATACATTTCTTTCACCATACAAGCAAGGAAAGGGTTTTGGACGCTATTCTAGACAATAAAACATTCTGAATGAAAATACGAGTGGTACAAAGCTTTCGTCATCTAAATCTGTAATAAGTAGAACGACGTGAGCTGATTGGTAGTTTCAGGAATTAATATAGGCTAATGGGGGAGCGGGCGTCATAGCTGACGTCCACTTACAGTTGCTGTTTTTGAGCTATCTGGCGAAATGTTTAACTTTTACCGCGTACCATCATTAATTGGGCCCAATGACCGATGCTCATCATCTCCAGGACAAGGATTTTTATTAGCAAGTGTTAAAATAGGATACCCACGGTTTTGGGGAGCCAACGGCGAGACGTACAAAAGAAGGCAAAAAGCGTACAAAGGAGTTACAGTTCTTGGGTGCGCGAAGCCGTTTAGGACACTTTTTCTAGACCTCCTGATGTTCAGGAAACACACCACGGAAGCCCGTCGATGACTCCATCAAAGCCTTTAGCATGAATAGTTCGAAACTGAGCTCCACTAGTGGTTAGAGAAATAGACAAGGCACCGTTGCAGCTCCAACCTTAATTGAAACCGTGATTTCCAAGTACATAGGTATAGGAAGATCCCACCGAGATTAATGGATCCCTGAAACAAGACAGACCGTACCACTCACTAAAGTTTGTGCTTGAAATGTCGCCGAATAGAGTTGGGAGCTCTGTGTGTATTAATGAAATCAACAAACCAGCGCATGTCTGAATTGCTTTGGAAGCATAATGCTGCCGCACAGAATTAATCACTGCCGGTTAATTAGGCTCCGAAAGGCAAACATCGTCCTCGTCAACCTACTCTCGAACGACGAGAATGGTCGGCGGCGAAGCGCACTACATTATTGGCCCTGCCGTGGGCGGCGGGTGTCAAGTGCGCATCTTCCAAGCGAAAAGTCTGGAAGAGCTTAACGAGAATCTGAGAACCGCCGCACTCGTTACGGGCGTGTGTTCAAGGCGCTGCTTGCGCTTCATGGCCATCCTGCGCCTTGCTATTGCGTGCAGTTCGCTAATATTACAAAACGCCTCGATAAACGCTAAACTAAAGCCGCTGTTACGCGTGCTTGCGTCGGGGTCTTTTGTCTTTATGCGCTTAGCGCGGCCGTTAGCGTGTAAACGGGCAGCAGCGTTGCGACATGTAAAAGTCAAAGATTCCGTAACCCGCGTTACTTGATCCTCAGTCAGTGTGGCGTCTGGCGTTGCTAGGCAGCTACGACGTTCACCCTTGGCATCGTGAATTCTAACTGCATGGTGGTTTTATGTGTCTAGGTCTCAGAAATACAGCCAGGGAAAAAGTCCTAAAGAAGCTTCCACTGGCATAAAAGCACTGTTTCGTCACTCCCAAACATTACGCAATGGAGACAGCACGTGCTTACCGCATAACATTGGCCCATTAATAGAGAGAGTGCGCACGAACGCTATACTCACGGATAATGACAATGCTAGGTCTGGCTAAAGGATCGTTCAAGCGATGCTTACAATGATTACCTTTGTTATTTATGCCACAGTTTCCGGGCACAGCGACTGCATTGTAGCCCGAACCAGGTTAAACAAATTTTCGGAAGATGCCATACAAAGCAACATTAGAGTGAATCGCTTAAATTGTTTAGGATCTTCGGAGGGCTCCGTTATTTTTTGCACACACCGATAGTTCAGGATCTTTGTCTCTCGACTTACGTGTGCTGTACTTCGCGCGATGAGTTTCAGACAATTTAATCCTTAGTGCAAACGGCTTCAACACCAGCTGTTACTCTGCACTAAAAGCCCTTTAACCGGTATTAACGAAAATGACGTGCAACGTGGCTTAGCGAAAACTACGATAGACGCGCTAACGCCTTGTCGATGCACACATTTGACCTGATAGTGCGCCTTATGCTCGGAGGTGTACCGTTCGAGTTACCTAAGCGCCCGAGCACCGAACCATTTGTTAGTGCAAGCGTTTGCATGCTTGCGTCACCTCAGTCATGCATATGATACCGGAACAAAGACGCCGTCCAACGTGAGGGACTATTGGAACTATAGTCAATGCGGCACATAGCAGTGACACACACATGCCACATGGCAGCCATAATACACATACCAGCTATAGGCCTCTTGCGCTGGAGTTTGGGCATATAGTAGCGGCGCCTTGTGGCGGCAAGAAACGTTGGCTAGGTACCAGCCAGGTTGACCAGGTTGGATAGTAGTGAGCCCTGGCTGGGGCGAAGCAGGTTTCTAGCCCCAGTTTTGCGTCGGTTCGCATTCTTTTCTGCCCTGTTGTGAGTGCGAAAAGGCTCATCGCTTGTCACACACCACGCTGCGAGCTGGCCGTAGCCTAGTTTTACGAAAATGCACGCTCCGTATGCCGTGGGACGTAATGCTGGAAGCAGAAGGAATTGGCGACGCTGATCCGACCGAGAGTCCTAGCTCAGCCTCGAAAAAGCGTCACTGTCATTACTGCTGTGTCGTGGGCTGCCACGAGCAAGAAGGCCTGATTCACAACATCTGATTCTACCGTTTTCCTTCAAGGCATCACGCAGCGGAGCGTCGGGCGAGCTGGATAACTTCACTACCCCACTACGAGCAGCACAGGTTTGAGAGTTAAATGTGCTAAATGCAGCATGTTGAGGCAGCGCAGCAAGGCAGTATTCATTACAGCACATCGATGTTCGAACGCTGTCATTAAAAGCTACACTAAGCGAGCAGCGCACGAGCTCGCGGTGCAGCGCGATTCGCACGTACGTTACTGCGAGCTCATTTGCATTGCATCACTTCATTATCAGTTGCTAAAGGGAAAGATTGTCGCTACTACAGCGCAGACATGACTACTTGTTTAGTGGCATGCAGTCAACAAAGATTGCAAGAGGCCCGCCGTTTCGCGGCATGCTGAAAGCCCGCTGCCAGCGCGGCGCGTACCGTCGTGCGCTCGAGCAGCTCGTACACATGGTGTCTGCTTATCGCTGCTGTGAATTCATTTATTGGAAGTATTTTTTCATGTTTGTGTGTCTGAATGTAGCCGCATGAAAACCTTGCCTGAAGTTGAACTTTTTACGCGACTGGCTTCATATGCGGTTGACACCGCGTTGAAACTTCGCTGCTTATTTCTTGAATGGCGTACACGTACTTGGCGTTGCATAATTTCTTGCCTTTACGTAGCGTGCAATCCCTGAAAAAATCTTCGGCGCCCAATATTCGCTGCAGGCCGTGGCACAACACAAGCGAAAGTGGCGGGTCCATATTGTAAACGTGCTTTCCGAAGCAGACGCCCGAGCTTGGTACTACCCAGCCCAGGCCAGAGGGCGCTCTTTAGCACCATTTTCACAGCGACCCTTGGGCAAAGCAGGAGCTCTATACATATGCCAGCTATAACGGATACCAAGAACATGGAAACTACAGGTAAAGTAAAAGAAACAAACCCCCAGGAAGTCAGCCTTTATATGTTTTACGTCACTGCCCCCCCCCCCCCTGCCCTTCTTTGTCGTCGGTTTAAACAAACTCTAGCAAGCTTGTGCGTTGGGCGAGTAGGTGCATAGTTAAACAAATTAATTTTGGCGTGAGGAAAAGAAGAAGGAAAACCAACGGGAGACAGGATAGGGCGCCAAACTTTCAAGTAGTTTTATTTCCAGCACATCACCCAAATATATATATTTGGGGCAGTAAGGTAGCTTGTGACACGTGCGGCACCTTGTCATTGTGCGCATTTTTTTGGAAATATATATATTTGGGTGATGTGCTGGAAATAAAAGAAGTTGAAAGTTTGGAGCCCTATGCTTTCTCCCCTTGGTTTTCCTTCTTCTTTTCTTCGCGCCACAATTCAGTTGTTTAGATATGCACCAACTCTCCCAACGCACTACCTTGCTTAAGCATATTTCTTCTGCAGTGGGCCCTTTCCTGTCTCCTCTTACATTCAACCAAGCACTACACTTTGTTAGCTTCATCGCCTCCTCGGTTTGCCGTGCAAGGTTCATCGGCTTTTGCTTGAGGAAAGGCTTCATGCCCTAGGAAGTCCTGCTGCTGTTTGGCCTAGTCCAGCCTTCGTTTGGCCATGTGAAACGTATCTGCAAGATTGTGAAGTCAGAACTCTGGAGGCACGTACGTCTGTTCCAGGATCTGCTACATACTTTCTGCTTTTCGCATTTCCCGGGGTGGACGGCTGCTTCACAGTTAAGGCGCTTCCAACAACACGCAGCGGAATTAACTGAGTACTGGTGGCGTTGCATTCTGGTTCGGCTTCCCAAATGCTCGCCGATGCCGCGTCGGACGTATGAAAATGTGCATGTTCTTGGGAATGCTGCCATTCCGGAGGATGTGGGCTCTGTTCTCAAGAAAGGACCAAAGTTTTATCTTAACCTGAGGTTCCTGCACATGAACTCCTGGCTCTAAACCACCGCGTCTCCTTGAGGGCTGAAGAACAGGACCGTGAGCGTTGCCTTCTTGAGGGCGCGGACTCAATCCTGAGGAACAAATACAAAGCCCGGCAGACGAGTTAGATTGAAACAACTGTGTCCTTCTTGAAGAACAACGAGCTGCTCCTCTGCAGTTGGATAAGGAATGAGGCTTTCTTGTGTTACCGCAGTGTCTTTTTTTTTTTGGAAAAGGCCGCCGGTGCAATTGAGAAGAACTTTGTCCCTTCAACATCAAAGCCTGCCAAGGTAAAAAGCCGTGCCGGCCTCTATGAAGGAAATTTAATTTGGGCAAACTTGCAAAGTGCATTAGCGATTGCAAAGGCAATACCCTAAAAGTATTCTTCACTGTAAAGACACCTAAGCCTGAGAGGCCATTCCGGTCTATCGTGACTGAGAAGGGCACTTGGCAGCTACAGGCAGCTACACTTTTTGCTCAAGCACCTAAATAAGCTCAACTATGATGGCCCGTTTGCCACAAAACATTCAGGTGTGGTGACCGAATTCTTGACTAGCGAAAGTGTGTTTAGTTATGCTTTTAGCATCGATGTTGAGGACTTATTTTACTCTGTCCCTCCCAATGAACTTCTTCCCTGCGTCAGAAATTGTATTGAGCATAATGGAAGCACTGGCTTCATGAATTCTCGTGATTTATCGATTGATAATTTTTATACGCTGCTTGAATTTTACCTAAGGAGCACTTTTGTTTCTTTTATTGACGTGCTATATGTGCAGCGCGAGGGTATTTGCATTGGGTCGTGTGCAGCTCCTGTCCTATGTAACGTATTTCTCTCATGTATTAACCAAGTACTTGCTAGCAATCTTGACTCAGACTTATGTCCTAGGGCATTTAGATGTGTATGATTTTCTTGTACTTCTAAAGAAATCTAACCCGTTGACTGTTTGTGAGATGTGAATCACGTATTATCTGTTTTCAGACAGCATGGAAAAGGCTTAAGGTTTACGCATAAGCTTCCCCTTGACAATCGGTTGCAGTTTTTAGACATTAACCTGCTACTAAACACTACTCATACGTATTGGAAGTACAGCTCCCGCGCCCGTAAGGACCTTCTGCCTTATGATTCCGCGCACTCAAAGACAGTGAAAAGAGCTGTGGCGACACTGTGTCTACGGTGTGCCTTAAAGAGGTCCAGCGAGCACAGAATGGACGACAGTTTTCAGCTACTGGTTTCGAGGTTGGTTGCAGCCGGGTTTCCTTCAGTGGTCATAACCAGTGTGGCTGAATCTTTGCTCCAGAAAGAGAAAGGGTGCAGTAGACAGCCTGAGGTCATGCAGAAAAAGAGACCACTGGTTTTGTCTTACATGCACAAAATTGCCCACAATTTGAAAAAAAAGGTGCTAACAGGCATCACGTTCCAGTGGTTTTCTCGGCCCCTGACAAGTTGTCTAAGCTTTGCGCCCGCATTTCCTCTCAAAAGGCCAAGCTTTCGTGCAGAAAGAAGCACGCCAGTAAGCCGGTACTGCGTTGCATGGTGGGCGTCGTATACAAAATTCCGTTGAGCTGTGGCAAGTCGTATATAGGCCAAACAGGCCGCTGTATTAAGGACCGCTTAAGGTTTAATTATTTTATCAATTAAAAATGGTGTGGGTTCACACATGCCGTTCCATTGCGCCTCGCATGGCTGTGCTTCACGATTTGATGACACGCGCGTGATAGGAAGAAGCAGAGAAGTGTTAGCGCGCGAAGCGATCGAGGCGTATCACATGAGGAGGAAGGGTGATGGCTGTATCAGCGTACCGTCTGTTTCCCTCTACAAAATTGAATGTTCGTTTTAGATAGCGCAGTGAGGAAGCTTGAGACACGTGCAGCGCCTTGTCCTTGTGCGCATTTTTTGGGGAAATCTATATATTTGGCTGATGCGCTGGAAATAAATCTAGTTGAAAGTTCGGCGCCCTTTCCTGTCTCCCCTTAGTTTTCCTCTTCTTTTCCTCGCGCCACAATTCATTTGTTTAAACAAGCTCCTCATTTGAGCCTCAGCCATTGATAGCGCGTTCATCTAGTGTTTTATCTTTGAAAACATTTTTATTACAATAGCAATTATATGGACACTCAAAGTGGATTTCTGCCATCGCCGTCGCTGTCGCCGTCGCCGTGAGGTTCCGTATGACGTGAGCGGTGATGAAATCGTCGCCGCGCGCCGTATGCTGTATGTGCGAGTGAAAACGCACGAGGGATGCGCGCTTTCACGGGGAGCGAACACACGGCGGAGAGCAAACGCGCGTTCTGCGCCGAGCTCACTGAAGGGCTGCAGAATTCAGCATCTCTTTCCTCTTTAACAATCACCATATATATATATATATATATATATATATATATATATATACATCAAAGGCGAAGTATTCCGTCGCGCGAAGGGCCGTGGCGGTACAGGAGGGAGGGAGGGGAGGCGATGTTTAGCTGCGGCACTAAGTATGACAGGAGTGTTTGACGATGATAAGTGATAGGTCATGAGATAAATGTCATGACATGTTTGTCATTTAGGTCATGACAATGACCCAGCGAAAAAATTAACACTAGAGAACCACTGAAATGAGTTCGGATGTGGGTACTAAGCGAAGGAAACACTAAAGGATGCTGGTAGAAGTAATAGTCATGAGAATAACTCAGCAAAAATGACAATGACTCAGCGATAAAAGATTAACACTCAAGAACCACGGAAAGGGGTTCGGACGTGGGTTAGGTTAAGTGAAGGAAACACTAAAGGATGACGGTAGAAGTCATAGTCATCAGCATAACTCAGCAAAAATGACAATTAGTCAGCGAAAAAAGATTAACACTCAAATACCACTGTAATGGGTTCAGACATGGGCACTAAATGGAGGAAACACTAAAGGATTGTGGTAGAATAGTCATGATCATGACTCTGCAAAATGACAATGACTTAGCGAAAAAGATTAACACTCAAAACGAATGGAATGGTTTTGCATGTGGTACTAAGTTAAGGAAAAGGCTAAAGGTTGATGTTCAAAGTAATAGTCCTGACCATGACTTAGGCTTTCGCCTTAAATTCTCTTAGACGTAACTAAAGCGACTACTGAGCACTCATGACATGAATGTCATGACATGCGTGTCATGTAGGTCATGAAACAGCTGCCTACGTCCTGGTGCTCTCATGGTTGTTTTGTTAACTTGGTAGGCTCCCCGCACACTGCTTCGCATAATATCGATTCGCACAGGGCGTGGGATCTGCCTGCTTTTTCCTTCTCCTGCATTGTCTGTGAACAGATCGTGCAGATGTGAAGGTAATTGAGTTTTGACTAGTCGTTCAACGGATATATCCTGACTTCGATTATATCCGCCATCCCACATATACGGCAATCAACATATACATGAAATACTGCTTTACCTAAACATAATTAGCGGTCATTCCTATATGTAGCAAACAAACTTCCTTACATACGCGCTGAGTTTGCCTGTACACTATTATGGTTACACACGAAAGAGCCGGAGTTGAAGCGCAACAGTCCCGTGCATTGGGGGCACGTTAAATATCTGCAGGTAATCAAAATTAATCCAGAGTTCCCCACTAAGGTGTGCCTCATAATCAGATTCCGGTTTTGGCACGTAAAACCCCAGTATTCATAACATAAAGCACTAAAGCTTCCGCGTGGCATGGTGCACAGCAGACAAGAAACTTACGCTCGCCCCCCCCCCCCCCCCCTCCTCGTCCAAACACATGCTGCCAGGTACAACAAACACCTGATCATATATTTTGCGTTTTTCCCACGTACTCACAAGAACGAGAGAAACTGGTCTCTTCAATTGCAAAAGTCGATAAGAGGCCCCTATCAGACGAGTTTCTTTTATGTCCTTGACCCAATGCAAACAGCGCAGCCTTGATATAACCAGTGCCGCTATAGTCTTTCTACAAGCCACTGGGCTGCACCCACGGTTTTAGAGATGCCACAACGTTGTAAACTTGTATATACACACTTCCTCCTCTTATCATCATCATCATCATCATCATCATTCATTAACACTTTTCCTCGCCGTTCCTTTTCCCCAGTGTAGAGTAGCAGGCCAGAGAAAGTTACAGCAGCAGGCCGACATCTCTGCCTTTCTGTAAACAATTTTTTCTCTTTCTCTTTCCCATTACTAGGCAGCAGAGTCGATAGAGGATTTCCGTGTGAGGTTCTTCTACTAATTATCTATTCCTTTCTTTGAGGAATCTTCAGCTTCCTGGCTTAGCTTTCTGTAATTGTCTTCTACAATTCAGTAGACACAAGTTATTCTGTTTCTCAATGTTCCGTACTGCTCCAACTTTGTGTGTTGCTTCCGAAATACATGAGCACACAGCGACACTCTGCGATGTGGCCTAACGCAAGGTCCCACTCCCCACTAACAGCGAAGGGCGTACTTAGGACCGTCTCTCAAAGGTTATTAGTGTTCTGCTCAAAAGTAGGCCTGGCCCCAGTGGCCTCTTTTCAATTCTCACTGGTGCCGCTAACTAAAGCTGTTAAGTACAGTGCGAATGAAACAGACGCGGAGCGTTAAGCACAGACGACGACGACGCAGCACAATCCACGTGCTTTTACAGCGAAGCTGTTTGTCTCCATCTGGTCGGGCACCTGGGAAAGGAGTTTGCGTTTGAGTTAACGCGTTACAGAATTGTGTTCTCTCGTATATTCGAATTACAATCCGATGCTAACGTGTCTGTAGGTTGTGTATAAGCCGTACTTTACGAACTTTGGGGCACAGTTTACTTTGAGAAATTCCATTAGCTCAACAAAGCACTTGCACCAGGCGAATGGACTTAAAACGGCAGCTGGACAAGTGATTTAACGCAGCGTGCTTTGTGAAGCAAAATATCTTAATCGTCGTTGTCAAATGCCAGTACCTTGTCTTTTTGTTTCTGTGTAAAATAATTATGCATTCTCCTACATTCGTATTACAATTTGAAGCCGGCATGTCTGCAGCTTCTGTATAAGTCGTACCTTACGCATTTTCTCACGCAATTTTCTTTTAAACATTGTTTCGTTCAATAAGGCACTTGCGCATGGCGTACGGCCTAGAAGAGTGAGGATCTATGCTGCACACACGTGCGTGCGCGCTTGACGTGTGTCGCTTGTGGTAGTGGTGCTCGTGTAACGTCGTCTAAGGTCAGTTGGGGTGGTGGCACTTTGTCTAACGTCCGCACCAGTTTCGCTGTACATCAGTTTCACACGGTGGAATGGAGGCGGATAATTTTTTGTGCTCAGTCTGCATCGCTCGTGATGCGGCGCAAACATCCAGCTTTAACCGCTATCCCTTCTACCTACGGCTCTTTGGTAAAGCTTCACCTTTTATTATTATATAACGCAAAATTTTCGCTACATTTCATCGATGTTCTTTTGACTTGTATAATGTTTCGTGTGTGCCTCATTAGATTGATATTGGCTTTCGTTTCATATTAGATTTAACATGCCGCGGTCACCTAGTTGCTATAGGGTCGCACTGCTGAGCACGTGGTCTCGGGTTCGATTCCCCGGAAGGCGGCCGCGGAGGATTTCGAGAGGGACAGAAAGCGAAAAAGGCTCGTGTGTCGTGCTTTTGGTGCACCTTGTGGAAGTCCAGGTGGTTCAAAATGTATCCGTAGTCCTCCGCTACTGCGTTTCTGGTAACCCACTGACTGAGCAGTTTCGGGAATTTATTGGCCACAATTTATTTTAGATTTCACCTTTCTAGGCGTAAATCAAGACTTAAAAAACTTAGGAATTATTCTCAGAACACTCCGTAGGTATTACAAAATTTTTGTGGTACAGCTGCTGACACAAGTTGGCAAGCTCAATCTGCTCTGCGGCCGCGATTTGTGTGCATAAGTAAATCGTCATCGTGCTCGCATACCTCAAATTTGGTGGACCTAAAAAACCTCGCAAGATACATATGAATCCACAGACGTTCTTTGCAGGATCCCTCACATCCCCTCTGCGTCTTTGGACGCTGATCTAACGGTAGCATCATTCATGTGTTATACAGAACCCACGTTAGAAAGGTATAGCTGCAAATTTAGTGGTACTGAAATGATGCCGAGTACCTCGAAAATCCCATTGTTAATCACCGCGAGTTGGCAAGACAAAGATACATAAAATGTACAGAATATGTCTTCCAGCAGCAAATCGCCCGGAATACTGTTGCCACCACTGAGCCCGCTAAGCCGACTAAAGGAGCGTGCTTCCTTTATATCAGCGGAACGAAGGTAAAAAACACCGAGCACGAAGCACGTTCAGTCGCCGGTGCGTCGGGCGGCACGTAGGCAAATTACTCCCCTGGACTTGGCCGCGATATTGAAATCTCCGACCAAGGTCACGTACGCGGGGTTGCAAGAGCCTGGCGGCGTCGTGGAAGAGGAGCGGCGAAGGGACGCGAGCTTGCAGGCTTAAAAGCTGCCGTGCGTCACACGCGGGGCCGCTCTTCTTCCGGTGCGCGCAGCCACTTCAGACGTGGCAGTTGAACGCCTGTCGGCGAAGCGCTCGCCCTAAGTGTGTAAACAGAACGGTCGACCGGGGATCGCGGCGCGCTGGCTACCGCTTCCCGACCACAGCGTTAGTATCACTAAATTCAGAGAAAAATCTCCACGTAGCCCCAATGAATGGTTTCGGCAGCTGCAACCGGGGCGGGGCGCCTATGGCATGTCAATTTTATGGTTGCCAGCTGCTGAAATGACCGCCAAACTTGGCGATAGCGCTGAATATTGAACTTTCAACTCAATTAATTGAGAGGTGGCAGCTTGCAGGTGTACGGCCGCCTGATCATTGTCTTTAGAATAATTCTAAGAATAAATCGTGTACACAACCACGGCGATTGCAGAGTCGGCTCTGTGTAGTATTTCTGTTAGGGTTTCGCCGAGATCCATGCGCAAGGTAAGTCTAGGTCGTTGTTGCAACTACATGTACGAGTGATTCGCGTCTGTGGACACAACGGAACTCAAGCCTGCTAGCAGGGTCAGCGGAGACGAAGTAAATGGTAATGTGACCAGCTACATCACCTTGGACTTGGGAGAATAAATACTGTCAAATGAAGTAATAGTTTTTTCAGGACTACCCGCCCCCTTATGTAGCTCAACGAATTGACCGAAGTTGATCGTTTTGATACTATGCGATCGCTGTTGAGCCTCACAAATTATTATTATTGCATAATTCTGTCGTACTTAATATTGTCACAGTACTATAGTTTCATGTTATTTTATGCTTGGTATTGATTAGGGCTGTAATGCAGCTACCGGAGTTTGGCCACTTCACACTTGCATGAATTGAACAGAATTAATCATCAAGCAGCTGTTTAAGCACAGTGGAGTGAAAATGCGAGAATTACTTCTAACTCTAACAATAAAGAAACAAACAGCACCACGTAATATTTTGTTCAGTAGGCTATCACAGATAAAAAATTGTTCTAACTGTCGAAATATCTTACAATAAGACGTCCTTTAAATTGTTCAGCATCACCTGTGTTCCTCGGTCCGTTCTTCAAGGTCATTTCAAAGCAATGACTACATGTGTTACTCTGATAGCTTACAGATTTTAGCAATGCATCGTTAGAGTTTTGAACATGTTTGAATGTTCTGTTCAACGCTCTACGGGAGTGAAAGTGACTGTTTATTATATACCGCGATCGTATGGTCGAACAAAGGATAATAATAATAGCAGTAAAATACAGTTTGGTGGCACACCAAAGTGGAAAGGAAAGGATTTCCTGCATTTACCGAGCCTTGTTCCCTCATATATTGTATTCCCGGTACTAGTACTGGTAAACTTTAAGTTATAATTACGTATCACTAGTAAGGCGCGCAGACGACGTAATGTGCATAGACGCGATCACACGATTCATAGCCTTG
The DNA here is from genome assembly GCF_013339745.2 of Dermacentor silvarum. NCBI lineage: Eukaryota > Metazoa > Arthropoda > Arachnida > Ixodida > Ixodidae > Dermacentor > Dermacentor silvarum. Next base: position 129,748,522 of record NC_051157.2, read on the forward strand.
CGCATTGGAGTGGCGCCATCTAATTAAGGAGCCCGCAAATACACACACCTTCCCGCTCCCCAAATGTTATTGATGAGCACTTATTTCTCGGAAATATACAAAAAACTCTGCATACAATCTATGCGTGCAGCCTTTGTCAAAAGTATGCGGCCTACGCGGCACCCCATATATGGCGTTCAGCTGTGTGTTGCAGATGGTCGAGATTTAATTGGAATTCCCAGGGCGTTCAAACTTATGGCACTGCACAAGAACTACTTAAATAGCCCATAGTAAGCCTGGTGGTCACAGTCAACGTAGCCCGTGTATTGTTGACAAACACTGTACGTGGCATCAGCAAACGACCACTTGGCATTATATGTTGAACATTTGCAGCCGAACATAACCTTCATTCTGAACAGATTGATTATAATTGTATTGGAAACAGTCAATGAAATCGTCCTGATATCTCTAACTGCTGCGTCCTTGCAGTTGCCACTCCTTCGTCAAGCTTTTCCTCAACAGTTAGATATTACTCTTTGCTCCAGACAAGCAGGTGCCCCACGACATCTAGTGAGTTACACCCAAATGGCGCATTGTGCTTCACTCAAAGAGTGGTGCTATCAAGTTTGTGACTTGCTTACCATTTTTTTTTGTTCGGGTACACAGGCGACTTGGCAAATGGCGGAGCAGAAATTCACTCTCCTGAAAATATGCTTCAGTGGCAATTCTCCGCTCATGTTATCAATGATATAGGGAAGCCTGCGAGTCTCATCAGGCTAAACTGCACGCTACTCTTTCGCCAGCTATTGCACTGATTAGGATATCAAATTTGGTAGACGCGAGGAACATCTAGATACAGTGTGCTCCGCGGCAAGAACTGCTTACATGGGTGTTACTTCTGGAAGTGAACAGTGTAATCCTGTAACAGACGGTTTACATGCTGAGTTTGAAAACGAGAAGTAGAATGTGCGATCGGCAAATGAACAAATTTGTCTCGAGACAACCAGCAATCAAAGTTAGTATGTCTGGAAGACAGAAATATCTATTTCAAAGCATCATGGTTATGGTTATAAATGAACTCGCCCACAATCCGAGGGAAGGGGAAGTTGGAGAAACAGGACTTAGCAGAAGCAGGTCACAAAAGATTACAAAATAAATAGGAACACAACCTTTTAGCTTGATTTGACTCTTGACTACTTCAATGGTGAAGATTTTAGTTCGAATGACAGCAACAATTTCTGGATGCAGTACACGCATGTTTGGGAATCATTGACACCTGATACATGATAGACTTGCTCGGAGTATTGGTACTTTCAGGAACAAGCGTCGCAATAATATGTGACGTCTCAAAATATGGAATAAAATAGATTACAAGGAATTCTCACTTCTAGGAATAATTTTTGAAGTGGCGGAACATGCCAAATTAAGAGCGGTAGTCATTTTATCTTACATAGACATGAAGAGCAACAGCTTAGCTTCTTCTTCGGGAAATGGAGAAACGCCCTGGAAAGAAGTGTCAAAGCGTTACGCACCTGGCAGGTGTTGACAGAAGTCTCTCCACTTCGCAGCTGGTCGGCTACTGTTTTGGGGATCATCTGGTAGAGTAGCTCGTCGGTCCGCTTCATCTCAATGTCCAGCTTGCGCATAGACTCCTCTAACTGACGGCTCTTCTGGAGCTCCTGCGTGGAAGACGAAAAATGTTGATATCCAATACACTACAAACTAGCAAATTCCAAACGGACGTGGCATTGGGCTACGCCGTGATCTACATAAATAAGCGTTTTGTGCACAGAAGGTATACCCCAAAGAAGAAGACAGGCAACAGTCTTCTTTTTTGCGGTGTCCCTTCTGCGCACATGTTTATTTCTTGCCGAATAACATACAAGTTTCTGCACAAGTAAAATTGCAACTTGGCACGTAGGCATATCACTCCTGCTAGCCCAGAAGTTTAGGGGAAGAAACGGACTGTCACAAACTTTCAATTACTTCTATATATGTCAGTAGCCATCAATTTAGACAGGTTACCACACCTGCGGAATGAAGCTGAAAAGGCTCACAGTCGAGAGAAAAAAATGAACAAGTCAAATATTGACGTAATATGGTTGCGTCCATACAACATGCCTTCCAAGAAATAGCTCTCCTCGCTACTAAATAAAGAAGTTTCTGTGTTACCCATGCATGCGTTACCCTGGGAGACAGTATAACGTATTTGCATTGCGCTGTATCTTTCCTTAAGCATAAAGAACCAACTAACTTGGCAACAAAATAACTGAACTCAATGAGACTGGGCCAGTCGATTTGATGAAGTAGCTATGCGAAAATTTCCATGTTCTAGCGTGAAAGAGTTTGCATTGGCTACTCACAGATCAAAAGCATAAGCAATCTAATAAAAAGTTACTTTCACCACACTTGGGGACGCAAATGATTTACATACACGAGTCTGAACCTGTTGGCATATTTGGCAGTCTTGTGCAGTGTATAGAAGCGAACGGTAACGCACGACCTGTGTATGTTAAGCCGTATGATTCGAATTTGTCCGGCGTCGATCGTCGTGATGCTGACGAAAGAGGGCTCCGCAACCATTCATGAGAGTCCGTTTGTGGCGCTTGCATACAGAGCACGCGTCGTTTCTACGTATGGGACCCGGGAAATGTGGTTTGAGCGGACTCCGAGCCGCACGCCGAAGCCCTGCCGCGGTGCGCTGGTTAATGTTATCTAGATGCTCCTGCGCAGTGCATATTGGGGTGGAGCAAGAATGCACTTGCGATGGGCTACTGTAAACACTTGAGGGCTCGACATACCGCATTTGTCCAACTGCGCGATCGATTTACGTACCTCGCGTGTTTATGGATTACGCTGAGAAAACGAAAAAAATTCTTGGTCAACCTCTATGTCTCTGCATCGTAGGCGTGCACAGGTTAAACAAACCCACGCTATGTACAGGGAGAAATGTCCCGAAAATGCCAGTGTGGAAAACGCAATGCTCATGTTGCACTACGAGTCATGATAAAAACATGCTGTAAGCTGAATTAGTTTGTAGTGGTGAGTGAAATCACGTTAATATTTGCAGCCACGGTTGTCGAACGAATTTTACTTGGCTGAAAGCCATCTTTTCGATCTCAAATTCACATTTCAAGAGCAATATTCAGCAAATCATCAAGCCAAAGTGACATAACCTTGTAAAGATTGAGGACTTTTATTACTTTTTAAAGTTTTTGCATAAAGTATACGAATAGAGAAATGGGAATGCTAACTAGTAACTCGTAGACTATTTACAGCTAATCTAGAAAGTGAATGCTGTTTTATACTTCTGTTTTTTTTGCCACTCACAACAGAATAGCCTTTGCAGCCGTAAGCACTGGCGTGCATGGGGAAATAAGTTGATGAAGTCGCCGAGGTGTCAGACCTCTTGCGTTAAAGAAAGACGCCGACATATTTTTGTTTCTCGACTTATATGATTCGTTGTGACGAGTAACTTTGCGCCCAGTAACCACGGACGATGCCGGAAAAGCGACAACGCGAAGAATAACGTGTGATAACATCGTTAATTTGCCACCACATGGCTTCTGTTTTATTTCAAAACGAGGCACCAACAGATAGCCAGCCAGACAATGGTCCGTCCATGGCAGATGATAATCAGATGTCCTCAATAAACAATCGAGTGTGCTCGCATCCCAGTTTCATTAATGTGCGCCAGCGTTGTATAAAATTCGTCGATTAAACAACCTAGGTGCTACACTGTGTCGTCGCTCTCTCTGTCGCAGTCGTCCAAGTCGCCATCGGCAAGTCAAGTGAATGATTTGCCACAAGGCGTAACTGCCGTTAATGCGTATAAGAAACCATGTTGTTTTAATCTACTTGAGATCACCAGCATGAAAAGTGGCAGCCCTGTAAGCAGCGACAGGTGTACATAACGCGGTATTGATTGGTCAATATCCACGGCAAATTACGCGTCACTTCATTCGGAAGTTTTCTCCAGCACTGTTACGGTAACATTTTCTTTTCAAGCTCTGTATGCCATCGTTTGCCACGACGTTCTGCTGCCAACAAAGCAGAGCCAGATGCCAGGAGTAAAAGCGACGAAACTCTCCAGAATTGAACATTTATAAACGCTGCGAAAACATTACCAAGGCCAATCAGCAATCCGATGTTACTACTGACGTTGGTTCATTGAAGCCGATGACCAGTGTCCATAAAATTTGAATCATCAAGAAAGTTCTGTTAAATCACACACACCAGTGATTACGACACTGGCTATATTATCTGTCGTAAAAACGCACTAACTGCCGTTACTGTAAAACGCTAGAGCATACAGGCAACCATCACGAGATAGGGGAACATTGCAAAAATATACAATTGTGTGCATTAATATCTTGCGCAGTCTATCTCTGGTCTTCTGCCTGGGGCCGTATTCTGAAACGTTCGCCTAGGCGAAGTTTCTTTTTTCGTTTTCAGGCGTGCGCCGATTGGCTGTTTTAGCAAAATTGGATGAGCTGATTGGGTGGTTGAGCCCGACGTCATTCAATTTGCTCAACCAGCAGATCAGCGCGCATGCTGATTTCGCCTAGGCGAACATTTCAGAATACGGCCCCTGTAGTTAGCCTGAGGCCACTCCTTGAAATGCGGCAGAATGTTGTGACCAGCCTACCTGGGGCGCTATAAGGTAAAATGATTCCAAACTGTTTTGATTCCAATTTCTGCAATCAGCCTCCACGATTGGTAAAAATGTTTTCAGGGCACTCCCAACTTCGTCTGTCTGTCACGCGACGTCACGAAAACCACGATGGCTCCCCATCTGATATAACATGTACGCACTGATTCTGCATGATTAAACCGCACAAACGAAAAATAATTATTCTTGATTCGACTTCTTTTCACCAGTAACCCTCTGCTATTGGTCCAATGTTTTCTGGCTACGCCCACTTCGCCTGTCTGTCACGCGACGTCACAAAACCGCGAAAACTCACCACGTCCAAGTGACGTGTACGCGAAAAAAAAATGCATTAATATGCCGAACAAAACTGAAAATTTTTCTCAATAGCCACAGACTACGCCTTTCCGAAAGGAATAGAAGATGGCTGCCCGCCGATCGCTCAGGCCCTCGCTACTCGCACCTGCCGGTGAGCATGTATTTATTTGCGCACGATAAACGTTTGTGCGTGGCAGTAAAACGTTATCGAGCCCTTTCGGTATGCATACGACATCGCTCTGGCAACTCTTCCTTGCTGAGGATCCATTTTAGCGGCATTCTTATCCTTCCGTTGCACGCCGCCGCGAGTTTCGATCAGCCACCGCAAGCTAAGTGAGCGAAGCGGACTAATCGGAGACGCCGGCACCACCCTCTTCAGGCGGTTAGCTATTTTCACTGTGCTGGATCGGCGCCATCGAAACACTCTCCACTAGAGCATGCTCCTCGCCTCTTGTCAGCCAATTATGTAAGAAAAACCGCTGAGTCTAAACAATGTTATTGGTTTTGAAATTGAACAAAGGTGACCTCCTATAAACGAAGAGATTGTATGATTGGGCTGTTCAGACAACGCTGCGGGTCACCGCCCCAAGCTTGCGTCGGTGGTTACGTAATTTGACGTTAGGAGTTTGGAATCAAAACAGTTTGAATCATTTTACTTTATAGCGCCCCTGTATAACGTTTCCAAGTTCTCAGTTCAACTTTTCCATTCTCGCTCACTCAAAAAAAAGTGTTGATTTGCAAACAAGGCAATAGAGTCAAGGCTTTTGGTCCACATAAAAGCGAAACATTGGTGATGGGCGTGAGAACTGGCAGTTTTTGTAGCGAGAGCTACAAAAACTGTCAGTTTTCGTGACAGAACAACACTTCACTTCGTGCAAGAAAGCGTTTGGCAATACATATTTTATTACGTGTTCTTACGTAGTTGTATAAACTGTCTGCTACCCTGGGAACGTGCTTAAAGCAAAAACGTGCAAGGCAGAGGAGAGCCTTCAGCACTTTAGCTGTTTCGATGGCTGTCGTCCCGAAAGTTCACAAACACGGGGGTGCGTGTGTACAACAGTAACAAAGCAGCGTTGCGTGCCAACTACAGCCCCGTACGAGATGTGGACAAAGCGGTGAAGCTTTGATTGGCATGGTGTTCGCGCGCGTGTTTTTTCCCCTTTTCCTTGTGCATACATGTGGAACTACTCTGAGTGGGCGCTAGTAAACCATCATTGATAGTCAACGACTCAATGTTTGCGGTCCTTTATTTTGAGGCCACGTACTTCCTGCACAGTGCCGGCACAGGATACACACATATATATTGTGAGCACAATATTCGCATCTCATCTTCCTTATCTGTACATATGATGATCACCACGAGCCCCGACTTCTTTGTCGTCGTGGCGTGGAATTTTCGAGAATAAGGAAGTTCCTCAGAAGTGGTGGAGGTGCGGGGTGATGGGACGACCCAAGCGGAGCTCCAGGAAGAAACAGTGAGAAGACTTGGGGAACGAGGAGCATATACCATGCGTTTGAGGGTTTACCATAAGAGGGAAGCGCACTACCTAAGTCTCTGTAATTAACACAGACCATAAGCTCACAGATGTTTACTCAATGAACCAACTGACTACATTGAGGAGCACGACAACCCAGTGTGCTATTATTGAAGGCCTCTATCGGATATTTTAACCCAATGTCACGGAGATTTTTAGTCAGGAGTATGTAGAGATGCGGTTTTTCATCTTTACCACTAGTTTGATCGCTGCAGGAGCCATGTTCTGCTGGGGGTAGTGTAGAAAAAAAAGCTGCACAACGCCGCCAGCCAATTTTGCTACGTCCAATCACTGGACATCCATATCAGAGTTTATTTTTTTTTACCGTGTCGAGAGCCCTCCAGATGCTTTTTCTCGTCGTATGGTTTCGGCGCTTCTTCTAGAAGACATTTCTTTTCGCAAACTTCAGCACACAAGTCCGCACGAAATGCTTGCACTGCGCACTAAGCCTATCCTGAGATGAAAGTGTGTGGACCTGCCCTAACTACTAGTTATGCTGCTACTATAGGGCTAGTTACGATTATTATCTGTGTACACCCATACTGAGAGATCTGTAACTAACGCAAATATATTTACTCTAAAGAAACTTTGTTTTGCTACATTGTCCAGTATTTTTTGTGCGTGCTTGGATGGGCAGCAGTTTAGAACTAGCGCAACCCTGTAAAATATTCTCGCTTACTTGTTTATTTTTCTGAATCTTGCGTACTTCATTCAGGTGAAAGATCTTCTAAGTGAATTTCTCATGTACAGTAGGATTTGCGGGCCCTTACAGTTGGCTTTCCGTGAAATTTATTTCAAAAGCTGGCGTCTTGATTTAAATGTCCCCGATCTCATCACTCCTTTTACTGCTGTTGCAACCATGAAGCTTTACCAACTCGCCCGACTATCCTTCCTGGTGAATCTCATTTCACCTTCTATAACTTCTTTAGTTCAAAGATCAAAATTCTGTTCATGTTTACCTGGTCTAGCGCGAGCTTGAGCTCAGCAGATTGCTGCTGTCCGGCAAGCACCATGTCGCGGCTGAAGTCATGCATACTGAGGTCGTTGATGTAGAGTCCCGTCAAGACCATTGTCTCCAGGTCGCGCATCCTGCAATGAATCATTGTAAGTGCATGAATAACATGTTGCGGAATACAAAACGTTCGTTCTTTAGAGGAGATGAAGACTTGTGAGACTTGAGCAGCGAACCGACATTCACTTGTGTGTGTTTCTTGAACATAGAGAATGCTTCAACAAGATTCATTATAAATAGTAAACAGCGGAAGAAAGGAACCAACCGTAGGAATTTACCAGCTGACATATGCCTACGCCAAGATGTGCCGGAATACGCCGAGGAATGTTTTGGCTTATACTACTTGCCGGTGGGCGGACTACGGGCTGTTGCTGCGTAGTTTTCTGCACAGCAGCGCATGATGCGCTTTCATATTTTTCCCTGGAGTACAAATATTCTTGGCTTTGTCATGAATAATATTCTAGATCTTTACATATACTAACTATTATGCAGTCAAGTTGTAACAGTACTCGTTTAGAAAAATACTTTCTCTGGGTGCGCTGTTCTTTCTCCGTCTTCAACCATGCGAACGTTTTCTACACTATACTGCAAGTTACAAACTCGTATGTAAAGGCACCGACGAAACATTTTTTCTTAACTGTAAAAATGCTGCTTTAATTATCTAAGGCATAGGTAGTCACCTATCAGCCCATTGTGCTAGAATCTACTGTGTGTTTTTGTTAAATTGGTAAAGTAATAGTAAAAAAGAACACACCAATGAGCATGCGAATGCTATGAATACTTTTGCATTGAGGAAAGAGCTGATCATGTTTCAATGCGCCGTCGATGTAGTTATGTTCCAAAGCAATCGCCTTTCTTTCTTCCACTTCATCTTTCTTCGTATCTTGAAATCTCGTTTTCGTTCATTCCAGTTGTATCGATGTCGGCACTTTTATACATAGCGTCGTGGGCAGTAAAGTTGGTTGTCAATACATCATCTAAACTGGGCGCTTCTCTTGCACGTTCTATGTTTCTGTGATGAGCAGCGACATTCGAGCGGTACATTCGGGTGGATGACAATTTTTCCTATTCATGACACTTCCTTCACCTTGCGGGATTCTGCAGAATTTATTTGCGATATTCTGTGTCCTTGTGCTTATAGCTGTCGATTAATTCGCCCTCGCCCTGCAATCTGCTAGCCTCCTGGTTAGCACAGATGGTAGAGCGACCACCCCGGAAGGGCGCTGGTCCCGAGTTCGCACCCCGGATCTGGATCAATTTTTCCTCAACTGCGAAGCTGTCTTTCTGAGAAACCCGTATGGGTTTCCTTCGTCGCTTCGTGCTACGTTCGAGTTGGATGACATTTTTTTCCCTTTCAGTTGCTTTTGAATACTAAAGTGAGTTCTAGAAGGCTATTTTTGAAGCAACTTTCCTAACCACGATGTCATTCAAATTGCGCCAAGTGCTCTGTAGCGTCGCTAAAAAAAAGTCGCCAGTCGCTAAATTGCAAAATCTTTCTCTAAACAAACAAGAAATGCACTAAATCTAGCGAGAAAATCCTGAGACTCGGCCTCTAGACTCGACATCATTTCAGGGAGCATGCAAGGACATCACATACTTTTATATAGTCGTCAGACGTCGTCTTACTTCTGCTGCAAATATTATCAGATGTCTGAAGTGCAAGTGACATTTCAGTTGATTTTTTAACCTGCAACATTTAAGTTGTGACGACGATCATCTGAATACTGTTCACATAGACTTTCAACGCATCAACTACGTGTGACCGATGCAAATAACATTTAAGGCACGGATTGTGTACAAATGGCTTTTAAATGTTTGTTTTGTTTTGCGCTTCCATGAACTACAAGTGGCTTTCTATGTACTCATCGGCTTCAAATTTACACAATCAGCAATAAAGCCAAGATGCAAACTCAGATATTGAAGATTGATAGCGCTTGCACGCTCTTCTTGACAACAAAACAGCATCAATTTCGTGAGAACTGGGGCTCACTGTGTCCAAGATTGCCTTTGATTTCTGTCGTATCCATCACATATACACGCACTCAAATAGCCTGCAAACAATGGAAGCGGGCTGAAGTGGTCGCCGTGCGACCAGAGAACCCTGAGGATGCGCTCAACCTCTGGTAATTGTAATGCGATGCAACACGTTTTATTTTCATACTTATTTTCGTGATCTCAAACAAACATGTGCGCGCATCAGTCCTTATTTTCGCATAACATATTGAACATTGGATCTCGTAGTCCTCTTCTCGCTTATTTTTTATAGGGCCGCATCGACGACGTACAGAACCCTGTCTGGTGTCGATTGCGGAACAGCTTGCTATCGAGGCTAAGGCAACTCGCGCGAGTACAGCCTATCGAGCTGTGATCTCTACATTATGCCTTGCATGATTGACCACACAGAAAAGACGTATAATGAGCCAAAAGCGACACATTTTAATTATATTTTGGAATGCTATGTTAGACTATGCCACGCTGCAGATCTTATTCCTTCGAGAACGTGTTACCTGGCCTGCAATGACTCCCCTTAGGTACCGCTACCCGTGTCACGGAAAGGCAGGTAGGGCTCACGTGCTAATCAAGCCAGAGACTGCTCTACACGGCAAAGTGCCACCGTGCCAGCCTCAATTTTACGGCTGCAAAAACTATATCTGTCCTACACTGCCGATCCCGTCCCAAACCCGCAAGCAATTTCTTGTGTCATTTGTACATCTCAAGCCCCCTCTTGTGCCAATTAACATTAAATTATATTCTCGTTTCTTTTGTGTTCGGAGGTCGTTTCATTTTTTTTATTTAGAGATTCAAAAGAAAAAAGGCCGTCGAACCTTTCCTGCCACTTTCATAATCAAGCTATTTGATACATTTCCCCGTGAACAGCTCTAAATATAGCAGGCACAATCGCCTGTATATGGCAACATTCTTTTTCTTTCAAAATTCAAATTTCGTGTGATTCAGGGTCTCGTGTCGATGGCCTGCTGGTATGAATCCTGGGAGGGAGGGGGGGGGGGGGCGAGGCAACGGCTTGGTGTGACTGTTCCGCTTGTGAATATTGTTCTTTCCATATTCAAAGATCACGTTGCCTTTTTAGAATTAGGCATTGATACTATTCGCATGTAATCCTAGGAAACCTGCACATTCATGGAAGAAGCGCCTGTCATACTCTATGTTAGTTCAATGCTTCGCTTTTAACAAATTTACATTCGCGATGAGAAGATTATCAATGTTTTACTTTATTAGCCCATCATGATACAAACCGAGCACATGCAAAAAAGTATTCAAAGAAAACAAGATACCACAGCACATGCGCTGCTAATGTCTGGCAAAAGTTCAAACTTTTTTTTTCTTTCACGATGCAGAATTTTCCCGCGTATGTAAACACGACATCCGACAGTCGAATTTTGAACAAACACCGCGTTTAATGCGCAACTCACACTGGTGTTGCTAGGTACACCATGCTTTTCCATTCGTCCATGTACATCATCTGTCCCTTTAGGTGCAGCAGTGCGTCCTCGTAATCTGCAAAACGCAAACGTAATACGAAAACTAATGCCAGGGTTGACGGCCAAAAAGCTCTCAAATTCGTCGCAGATCGTCAGCACTGAATGGATATCCGAGTTGAAATGATACATTTCCATGTCCAAACAACGCGTTCTTTTTTAATAAACAATGCTCTAAGCTCCGCTTCTCTTTTGCACATTACATTTTTGTATCACAATGACACATCACGAAATTGTAGGGTTTTAAACGATAAGCCAAAGCACTTTGGCAGCTACTTTTGTTGCTTACGAAAACATGTTTACAAAGAGTAAATACATTTTTTCGCAACTTTTGGAGTCTCAATTTAGGGAGCTTTGTCGAGCCCTCTCAGTCCTCATTTTCGATCACAGTTTACAAGGCCCATTAGTTCTGATATCTTAGCGAAGCAGGCGCTAAAACCTAATTCTCATTGGCGTCTACTCCAAACTACGTATTACGAAGCAGCCTTTGCTATAATGGAAGAGCAATCCTTCCAAAGTTATGCAATCCTGGAAACCGCTATAGTACATGGAAATAAGGAAAGAAGTTGTGCGATAATATATATATATATATATATATATGAGTGTGTGTGTGGTGCATTGGGCGGATACCATCAGTTGCTCAAGGTTACCAACCAGTATGCCACCGCTGTGTCGGCAGGTGGAGTGTCGTGAAGCTTTGCGCTCTTCGTCGCGTCACGCTCTTTCCCGCGGGCCTCTGCTGCATTCAACGACACTGAAATACTGCTCCGCTAACAACGCATTGCTAATCAGACAAAGTGAGTGAACCTTCTGAACGTCCTGTTTGAGCCTACCACCTTTCTTTTCTGCGAAGTCGTGTTGCATACATCTAGCAGACACATGCAAAACATGCTTCATACGGTTTCAGGATTGCCAGCCATAGCTAACTGCCTGACCGTGAACCTCCCGTTTTGTGTAAGTTTTTTTTTTCCTTTCGTACAATCTGGTAACTCCAAACAGCTGTGAGATGTACCTGCGAAATACTCAACCTAAAGGGGGCCTATATTTAGCGTTTAGGTAGCCGCCCCAGAATGGGAGTAGGAATTAAGGGATACATGAGTATCGCTAAAAGCACAAGAGCAGACGCAACAACGACACGCTCTATGCCCCGTTATGCCGTGGGTAGCGTTACTCAATTGGCGAGTATGCCTGATTAACAAGCCCAAATTACTACCGTTGGAAGCAGGCACTTACTGAAGTCTCCGTTCTCGCTGAAATCACATTGAGACACGTTGTCCGGGTTGTTTTCCAGGTTGCACCGGGCTCGTACCGCCTCAAGGGAAGTGAGCTCGAACACGTTATTTGTATGGCCCATGATCTGCAAATTGTTCAAGTGGTCGACATTATATTTTGAGCACAGTCATATGGATACCGGACATCATGGCTGCTGCAAGAAATGTCAGAAGAATTTGTTTTCATTTGCTGGATTTGAAAGCTGCAACTCACTGTCAGAAAATTAAAGAGCCATCTGGTTTCTTAACAATTGCAGAATCAATACCAAAGTGCTAGTAATGTGCAGACAAACATGCCGTGGCATCTGGTGTGCCCATTCAGTAACAATGTGCTAAAACTGGGACCACTTTACTGAATTGAGCAAGCCGGACTCCCCGGTGTCGTGAAAACCTCGCCTAGTTTTCTCGGAAAATATCCATTTTAGACTATTGTGAAACATTTGGCAATCCACATGCACCTATTTACCGGCTCCGTGACGAGGCACAGATTATGCGCAGGCGCTTCCAGTGGTGTACGCGTGCAACTGCCGGCCCAGCTAACGTTCACATATAACACTCCCGGAGGAGAGAAAATGTTTCACCGTGTCATTATGTAACAGCAGAACATCCTCCGCATTCGTGTTCAATGTGTAAAGCAGCAATGGTGAGCCCTTTTTCACAGCAAAAGTAGTAAACATTACTTCTCTGCTTGAACGCCGTTTTAAGATGCGGGATGCATCCACAGCTTGTATATTTCTTCTACATAGACGACATTTCGAGGAAGTTTAGTTTCCATAAGATAAGAATTTCGGAAAGTGCAACACAGACTACCATCGAGAGCTACATAGTGCAGAAGTTTCAGACTATTAGGTGACGCCCACCATAGCGTATACAATGAAATACCCATGAAATACATGTAAGAAGGCTCATTTTACACGTACCAAGTGTCGCCTCGATACGGCAAGCAGTTATGGGCAGTTATGGAGCCGCCGCGGATGTGGGCTCCGAAACACAATTTACGGAAATTTGCTAATAAGTCACAGTGCACGAGCACTGTGACAAGAAAAAAACTCTACGCACTTTGCCCAAAACACACACTCATTACACACTTTGCCCAAAACACACACTTGAAGAACAGTTGGTCTCTTCTAATTTTGATTGCATTAGCTTGAATCGTTCTCTCAAAGAAAATATGTCGACATTCACCCTCCACCGCATGTATACATACGCCAGTAGCAGCTTCACTGCGAAGTCATGTCATTTTTGTCTCGGAAGCAAGAGAGACCGAAACACACGATAAAGTCAACAACCTCGGCACATGTCTAACAGCCAGGCGTTAGTTAGTTTAGTAATCATCTGTGGTATGAGCTCTTACTCCTGAGTTCCCAGCTACTATTCCCGCGCAAGCTCTCGACGTGGCCAGTTTATGCCCTGAGTATGTCGATCAGTTTATGGAGCACTGAGTATCTTCGGACGCTTATCCCACGACAATGAGAAGGCGTTTCGGCCACTGGCCTTAAATCTAGTCGGACACTCGGACACTTCATCATGTTAAGATTGGCTGTTTATTCTTAAATAACCAGTATTGCTATCTGGTTGCTTCTAAAACACGCTGCTTGTCTAGTTGGCTCGGAGCAGTGTAATAAAGATAGTAATTAAGAAAGTATCAGTATAGAATTGATTTCAGTGACTTGGCAATCCGCACTGATGGATTTTTGCGTACAAACTACGAAGGAAAAAATTGCTGGCTCTCCCGTAATCGAGAGTAGATGTAAAAATGAAATGGTTACCATATAGCGTTTTTTGGTGCCTGTGGAGCCGCCTCCTTCAACCGCGTTTCTTGTTCTAACAGTGCAGCGCGCTCAACGTCTTTGGCTACTCACTGACCACTGGCGTTGAAAAGAGCACAGGCAACCCTGTCTCAGCACCAAAAGATAACAATCAAGTGTATCGTGCCCTGTATCTGCCCTATCAACGTCGCTATCGGAAATGACAAATAAAACTTCAGCGTACTAGAAGTTACAGCTTGAGTGATGCTGGAAGCAAAGATTGAGAAGAAATCGGAAGCAATATTTTCTGTAACTTGTTTGGGCAGTAGCTAGCGTATGTAATGCGGTCTTGTACAAAGGTTTCAGGGCCAGAGACCGCATTTCTTAACTTTTGACTGGTTACCCGGATGATCTCGTTTTGTTCTCGTAACGATGCCAGGATGCTTTTGTTTGAGTGTGCGGGTGTTCTCGTTTGAATTCCCGGATAACGGCTCTGGCTTTTGGCTCAAGGTCACTTGAAGATCGCCGACAAAGGGAGCTGAAAGCATTTGATGCTTAACAGAAACGTAGAACCAATGCCATGTTGAAACATAGATGACACACAGAAATCTTTGCTTCCACACGTGAAGTATCAAATGGACGTTTCGCTTGTGTCTGACACTTCGCGCGTTTCCGCCCTCCATTTGTGCGCTATACGCGCAAAAAGGAATAATCATTGGTTGGTGCACCGAGTCAACTACACAAGTAGCGCAGTAGTGTTGTCGCAATGTGTTCAAAATAAACGAGACAAACAGGCTGTGGTAAATGACAGAGCAATGCCAACAGCCTTCTTATGTTGCCATTGGCGAAGACGCCACAAGTTAGAAAAAGAAAAACAGCGAGTGGTGTTCGATGGCTTAGCTTGACAGAGATTGATGCACGAGCATCGCGAGCCTACACGAAACGGTAACGTTTCGCAGTAATGCGGTTCGATCATGAGTCGGTATACGCCCAGAGTGCTTATTCGTATTAGGAATTAACTACATTGTAGTCGTTGCATTGGTAGCGCTGTTTGCTTGCCATAAGTGTTCTCTTTTTCTTGATTGTATTTCGTGCGGTGGCGAACCATTGAAACTGTTTGATCTAAGTTTTTTCCTAGCATGTGTGATGTTTATGGTAAAATCAAAGGACAATAAACATTTTTGTATCTACTCCTGCGATGTCTAACATTGAGACGGCAGTATGTGTAAATAATATAAATGATAATAATAACAATGACTACTAATGTTATTTTAAAAATGAACACGTTCCCGCTTGGTATACGCAACTGCATTAAAAAAACTATACATGTCACCTAGCTGCTTTGAAGTACTAAATTTTGACCACGAGGCTTGAACGCGTGCATCATTTTCAGCCATGCAATATTTCAACCTGCATGCTGAGCGCTTTTTCCACAGAGTACCTAGAGTACCTTTTTTTTTCCTTCGCCCTTACAGGCAAAGTGTTGAAGACAGTACCATTCGCCCAATCAGATCTCGCTGCTCCGCCCCCTCTCTGCCTCCTGCCCCCCCCCCTTCCCCACCCCATACACTTTCCTAGTCGACAAAGCTGCACCAGATTGAGGCAGCCGCCATTTAACCTTAAGATCACAGCACCGCTTGTGACCCCGGACCACGTAACTTTGACGAAACGCTGCTTCATTCTGGGTAGTTTAGCTGATGGTGATGACTCGCGAAGTTGGCAGCCGGTGGGAGCCACCAGCTTTCTATGTTTCGCATCAAGGACAGCACCCAGAGTGCGCCCCATGATTCTTCACAGATTCTTGTAATAACCAGCGCTGGTGGCTAGAACGACAGCTGTATACAATGTTTCTCAGGAGACGTACATTCAAGCAAACAATCACGCTTTTTAAAGCGTTTCTACTGAGATTACACCATGCAGTTATGAAAAAGGCTTGCCGAATACACCGTAACACATATATAATGATGAGGACGAGCGGCTGAACACTTAAAATGCAGAGGTGCTTTTTTTTCGTTCTTTTTTAACTTCGTTTACAGCTGATTTCCACCACGTGTAGCATTTTCGTTCATCCGAGTTTCAAGGATACGTTTTCGGCAGCAGTTTAAAATGACTTCGCTGAAACGGAGCTGGAATAATACAAAAAATAATGGCGGTAGTGTCAGCGCCACGACCACTATCATTAACTGGTCGCGTCGAGTCAGTTTCACTTTCCTAGAGATTGCAACCGTGTCCGCATGCGCAATCAATTTCCTTTTTAGCGTCCGACGACAAGGCACGTGACCGACATTACGATCGACCGTAGCCGGAGTTAAATTACGGCAGCTTAACCGACCTCATTTCAGCCGTGTGTGATGAGCTGCTTCCCGGCTGCGCCACAAAATGACGACTAACTCCAGCTTCAGTGCCACTTTTTTTCTGCTTTCACCACTAGTGCTTCTACAAGGACACGTTAGTGGTCTGGTCAAGATTCATGGATGCCGCGATAGGACTTCCCTGAAGTTCATTCTCGTGTCTGCGGGCGTTCTTTTTGTACTGAGAATTTCCGTCACACATGAAAACAGCTAGAGAAAAAAATGAAACTAAAACTGAAAGGAGAGTCACTGCCCCTATATATACACTTTTTACTTACCTATTGTTCAGTAAATTAGGTCATCACCATCTCTTCGAAACGAAAGTATTCCTTTTTCTTATACATGCGCGCCCAAAGAGGAATGAGAAACACACAAAGCGACCTCATCTATTTTAGATTTCCCCGATTCCTACGACGTGGCGTAATGAAAGGGGTTCAGGCCTCGACACTCGTCCGTCCTCATCTCCTTCAACATACAAACACCGAGAATCCGCTCTTACCATCTGTGACGGCTAAATGCTCGGCTGTCAGGGGCCTCGCGATTCGAGTCGAAGCCGCCGCGGCTATCAGCATTAATGCATCGTCACCGCGCACGCAGAAAAACAAAAATAAAAAAAAACGAACCAACGAACGAACGAACGAACGGGCACCAAGTTACCGCCTGTTCCGTTGATTAAATGCCAACGGACCGAGCTCGCTGGCCTTTAGCCTTAACGCCGAAGTCGTACCACATCGCAGGCGTCGCGACAATTGCAAGGCCAAGGTCTTCCAACCCACGTTAGTGGGCGCGACATCGTGTAAGGGCGCTTTACCAGGCTTCTCGGCCTGGCTGCGCTGCACGGATTATCCGTTCTGTCGTCAGGCAAGCTCGTCTTTTTTGTTTACACTGGACAGGACCTCCACCAGTGGGTATTTGTTGGGGACCACTGGAAAGATTCGGCTAGTTGGTGCTTGGTGCGTATCAAGTTGCAAGCTTTGGTTAGTCGTTTCGTCATTGCGAACGCTAACGCAGCACGAAGGAAATTGACGAAAAGAAGACGTGTTCGTGCGCTTTACTATACGGAATGATGCACGTCGTATTATTAACGCGAAATACAGCACGAGGGTCTAGAACGATACAAGTTGGACAGAATGGGCCACCCTTAGTTTGGGGATGATATGGTGGTGGGATACTAGATTGCCGCGCGACTGGCCGCTCGAGGAACTTTGAGTGCATTGACGGGCTTCTTCCACGCTCGGAAAAACAGTTCTGTGTAGCACGTATTGAGAAACAGAACGCTGTATTGAGAGTTTTTCGTGTTGCTCTACAATTTTCTCATTGACACTTCTCATGCTATCATAATGTTTGAGAAGTTGATAACTTAATGAAAACTAATTATGTAATTAGGCGGAATGTTAAAAATTAGGTCAATTCGACGCCTGTGAAATCTGATGAAACAGCGTATCTCTGCAAGCGTGGGTATATAGCGTAGCGGGTATGACGCTCGCCTTCGGACCGTGAGTACCCGGGTTCACATCCCGCCTCTCTCTCTCTCTTTCTTTCTCTCACTTTCGCCCTAGCTGTTTGTCTTTCTCTCTCATTCTATTTCTCTGTGTATTTCTCTCACTCTCATTTTCTCTTTCTCTCGCCCATAGCAAGTTGTGTTACAATCGTCGGTATAACGCAATCATATGGTTCCCATAAATGCATGTTCTGCAATCGTGGGTGTATAATTCCGGGCAATAAAGAAAGAAAAGGTGGGTGTATAGCCTAGTGATTATGACGCTCGCCTTAGGGCCGTGGATAGTCGGGTTCGAATCCCGGCTCGCCAAAAAAGTTTGTTTTATTTCGCTCGCTATCTGTCTGTATCTCTTTCTTTCTCTCTCTGCACCTCGTTTTCTCATTTCACACGCTTCCACTGCGCTCAAAACTGCGAACACCATCGCTCGGTAGGGATCAAGCTCGACTTTAGACAGCGTCGCTGTTAAAAATTATCTGAGTACCTCCAAGCGACAGCAAACAACATTGCCTTGGTTCTGTCCGGCTACATGGTATATGCAGATTTTTCAATGTTGGTGCGTGGTAGTGGCGACACCCTGTATATTATGTAACAACAGTGTATCTTCATGTGCAGAAACTTTATTGTGGACTTTTGTAGTAGCTTTTTCTTTAAAAATATATGGGCACGCAACTTTAGTGTCGTTTAGCCATGACCTTTTTGACGGTAAAGACGTATAAGTCACATGACATACTGGTCCTACTGAAGTAGAGCAGATAGAATAAAAAAATATCTTGGCATGGGTCGCCGAGCATGCCGCGGTTCCAGTTTCAGCTTTTGTAGGATGTTAGACATGGATTGCATGATGCCATAATCATATATATCCACTTATCCACTTATCTCTGCATCCACACCCTCCTCGTAATAGTCTTAACATAGTGAGGGTGCCAAACAAACCCCTCATCCCAAAAGACCAGCTGAACCAACATTGACCTCCGTTTGATAACAACATCTGATGGAACGTTGCAACCATTGCCGCAGAAAACATACAGGCTCTCTCGACAGAATTATATAGATGCTGTTCTCACCTGCATGAAAATAAAATAATAATTTTACAACAACCAGGTGATCAGCGTGAGCGAAATTATGCATAGCCGCGAGCATAATATGCAGAACGAAACCCACACGAGGATGCTTCTCTAGTGCTTCAGCCATTGCTTCAAAGTTCTTCAGTGGCTAAAACGCTCAAAATATTTTGAAGAATGAGTAGCTTTCTTTTTAGTTGTTCGAACAGAAACTGCCGCTAATGTTACCTTGCATTTTCACGTGCTACGGTGAGTCATTATATAGATTCTACTGACAAACACTGTGCAACCATTCTCGTGTCGGTGAAAACAAGGTGACATCCTCTGCCAGTCTCTAGCCGCATCAAGTTCAAAAACTAGTTTATTGTACTTTCTCTCGAAAGGGCAGCCCCGTCATTTTCAAGCGCCTGGGTGTGTTCAGAGAAGCGAATATACCCTTCTGTGGAACTCACTGTGATGTCTTTTTGTGCGATGTTGAAAATCAAGTCGTCTCGATTACATTATAGTCGTGTTGATGAGTCATCTGCGCTCAAAACGCACACGCACCGTCAAACGCCTACCGAAGCTGTTCCACATGCAGCGGTCGAAATCTCCCTTATCAGACCAACACACGCAGTGCGCATTGCGCATACCCAGCCTACTGCTCGAGAGTTTGACGTCAGCTTAGAACGTTTTTTTTATTACTGTTACGGCTCATTATTTTTATGCTTATTCATTCTGAAGCTTTGATTATGCCACCGTGCGCGTGTAGGACACGTTTTGTGCGTATGCTTATGGGTAGGTTTGGTAACCAATTTTTCAATGAAAATTTGTTTGCTCAATCCTTGGTCCTGTATATAAAATATTCCGATATTTCCAGAGTAGGTATGGACCCGCCGCAGCGAGTACTTTGGACCTCAGGAGTTCACGAAGCCACACACTGGGAACTTCATGGAAGATAGCCATTACAGACATCGATGGGTCTGTTCTTTGTCGCTCGCACGACGCAGTTTCCAAACGCTCTGGCAAGAGTCAGAGCCATATAATGTGTATGCTGTTAGCAAAATTCCCCTCTCGCTCCTATACCGAAATGTTTTTTCCAGCACTCTGCACCAGGTAAAAAAAAGAAGCGTAAATAGCCCGAGGGCCACTCAAAACACTCCACACAATATCAAAGAACGCAAAACAACGTCATGGTTACTGTCCATCGCTGCAGCGACAACGAGGTGGTTCTCGAACAGCTACGCGTAATCGAATGCAGTACCGGGCCATGTTTTTGTTCTTGTTGTTGCTTTGCCACAATAAGAGTGAGATATTCATATAACTACCTGAATTTACAACGCAAGACGGTCGAGTAACCGTTTCTGAACGTCAAGCTCTACCAACCGTTATAAACCCCGACTAGCGTGTTTCTCCCTGATAAACTCTCACTGCACGGAACCTTAAACAGACGGACTTCATATCCGTCTCTATTGGGATGTAGAAACCCTACATGTACGCACTACCATTAGCCATTGCCGCTTTCGGTTCTTTGGCCTTGGCCGTCGTGCTAAGCTTTCCACTCCTTTTCTTATCCGGAACAGCCAGTAAACGGCTCGCATTTTTCTTTTGCGAAGGAGCGCTGTGTACCAACCATCGACCTTATTCGACATGATTGTTGTGTGTATTTGTCGTTGCAAGGCCGTGTTTATTTCTGCGTTGCGTGACCAACGGAACCTCTGGGGAAAAGCATCTACGTGGATCTGCACGCGTCAGCGTTTGTGGGGAGAGCGCCAAGATCCCTCTGATGTCATAGATCGGGGTCGGGTTCATGACCGTCACGACGTTTGTTTGCTGGACAATTCAGTGACGAAAGTGAAGATGAACAAGAGTTCCAAAGGCGTACTTTTTCATTAGCGCTGTTTCGGACTTAGGATAACTGGTTTTTAAAGTTCACATCAGGAAATTGTTTTCACCCCATTATCCATACATAAAGCAAGAAAGGGCGCTAACCGGCGGAGCCAACAGCGGTGCCGAAGGATTGCAGTTTTTGCATAACACCGCTGCGATTAGTATAAGCAATGATCATTTGGACTGATTGAAGTTTGTACTTGGACATTAGCTTTCCACCATCGCTTCATTCTGCCGTGCCGCGGTGATGGCGCGGTACAGCGCTTCTTAAACTCCGAATCACAGCAAACAAAGGATGAGCCGCTCGGTTACCTCACTCCGTGTTTCTTGCGTCCACGAATTTCACTTTGTCGGAAAATTCTGAATGAATCTGAATTCTGAGTGAATCCCTTGGGCCACAGAATGGTTTAGGGCGTTCGTGCTGATGGTGATATTAAAGTCACCTGTCAATTTCCCTGGGACCATTTGCTATAGAAACCACTCGAACTTGGCTGTCTTTCGCGCTCCTCTATTACATGAACGAAAATCAAAAAGATGGCTGACTAATGGAGTAGCACACGAGGAATAAGAATTATAAACAGGGATAAGGTGCGTCAGAAAGGCTGGCCAACGTTTCGATAGGAGGACCTATCTTCGTCAAAGGCGGCCTCGTCATCCTCGGCCGGTTAGTTTTAAAGGGTTAGTGAATTGACGTCACGTTGATGTCGGCTGTGGCTGGCTGTAAAGGGCTGTGGCTGGCTTTACAGCCAGCCACAGCCGACATCGACGTGACGTCATTCCACTAACCCTTCAAAGCTAACCCGCCGAGAATGACGAGGCCGCCTTTGACAAAGATAGGTCCTCCTATCGAAACGTTGGCCAGCCTTTCTGAGGCACCTTATCCCTGTTTATAATCCTTATTACTCGATTACATGAACGAAGTCAATTTAGAGTTCGTAATATAGGACGAATGATATTTTGCCTCCATCTCTTCATAGGCCTGCAGGTAATATTATTCTAAAGAAATACATCTTCGCTACCACCAGTTCAAAAGCTTAAGCAGAGGAGCTAGCTCCAGAAAGAGGAACCGTATCAAAAGATAGAAATGGCTCTATTTTCGGGGATCTATTGAATTTTTCTATTCTTACGGCTACCTCATCTTTGTTCTTGAGCTTGCTACAATGTTGCAGTTCATGCAAAAAAGCTACCAAATGGCACATTTTGCTACGACTGTGTTACATAATTTTTTCCCCGCGTGACTTTCACAACTTTCGAAGTTGAAGACCTTGGCGAGAACGAAGCCCAAAGGTTTGAAATTAGACCGAGATGCGTAAACCGCGTCAATATACACGTAATTTTTGTAATGCAGGCCACCAGCCAGGACGCTCACCCTACATAAAATGCTGGGTACATGGTCCCTATAACCGTTCTCTATTCCGCATGGTTGTTGCTCTTACTTAACTGCGACAGTATGGGAAATTGGTCTTCTGACGAACTCGCTATACCAAAAGCGTAGCTAAGCACATACACGCAAAGAACAAGCACTAAACGAGCCAACAACGCAGAAAACAAACATAGAAATAATTGAAAGCTTCGCCTGTGGCTTAGAGAGAAATAGACTCACTACATAAACACCACAAGCTCAATAGGAACTTCATATATATCAAATTTGCAAATCTGTACAAATCATGCGTACAGAAGAGTAAGCACATGACCTGTGACAAGCATTAGTAGTCTTTCGTCATAGTTGTGTTCTCATGCTAATCTGTGCACAGAACTCACCGACTTCCAGGAACATTCCACCATCGGCTTGGTGAGGTCGAATACTTCGGGAATGCGCTTTCCGACCACGGCGGGCATTACGGCCTGCAGGCTGTTGCCGATGTTGGTGATGGTCAGGCTCTCGTTGAACACGACGCAGAAAGGGAAGATTTCGAGGAACACGAATGCCTTCACCGGTAGCAGAGTTCTGCTCACCATGTCCTCTTCATCCTGCTCGACAGCAACACTCGGTTACGCACGTGAAAAATAAATAAATAAGCATAAAGGGTCGTGGCTGATTTCAGGTAGCGCAGAATTACGAAACGCGGCACTGGGGAACAGGTATCCGCTGTAAGAACCCCATCAGTTATTTAACCGCTTTCTTCGTAATATGAAAGGGTTATCATTCGCATGTAATTTCACTTTAAAGCAATAGGCTCATAATGTTTCATCTATAGACAATGTGCGCTATTGTTCCACAAGGTCCTCGTCACGGTGATAAACATAAAAATAGTTCAATACACGTGGTCGCATTGGCGACCTTATAGGATCACAGATGACGTCTCGCCTTCCGTGCACATGTTTTTTTTTGCGTTTATTAGTTTTACGGTGTTATATTATCTGGTATTTATTGCGCGCTTTCTTAACATACCCCCTCACCTAGCCTTCATGTCGGACAGCATGGTGCACATGATATACAGGGTGTCCCAGCTATCACGCCGCACGATTTAAAAGAAAGAGGAATGGCGCTACGCGAAGCAAACTTAGTGAGTATTGTTTCCAGTACAATGGAGTAGCCGCCAGTATTTATTTCGTTACTGAGACTTAATAAATGATTGTAATTAATTATCTAACTCAAGAAGTACTGTCCTAATTATCAAATTGTCAATGAGAAAGTTGTAGAGCAACATGAAAAACTCCCGATACAGTTTTCCGTTGCTCAATACGTGCTACATAAAAGTGTTTTTCCGAACATGAAAGAAGCCCGCGAATACACGCAGAGTGCCTCGAGCGGCCAGTCGTGCGGCAATTCTGTGTGTATTCGCGGGCTTATTTCACACTCGGAAAAACACATTTATGTAGCAGGTATTGAGCAACAGAAAGCTGTATCGGGAGTTTTTGATGTTTCTCTACAACTTTCTCATTGATACTTTGATAATTAGGACAGTACTTCTCAAGTTAGATAATTAATTACAATGACTTAATTAAATCTCATTAACTAAAAACTTACTGGCGGCTACTCCACTGTACCGGAAACAATATGCACTAGGTTGGCTTCGCGTAACGCCGTTCCTTATCTTTTAAATCGTGCTGCGTGATGGCTGGGACACCCTGTATAAATTATTTATTTGTGTATGCATTTCATGTTAGCTGCGTGATGCTAAAGTGATCGAACAAATATGGGGAGTAATAAATGTTGGGTTTTATTTTAATAAAGAAAAATGAAAGAATTAGGCTTTTACGAAGGCGTTGAGTGTAAATGACAAATGTTCGAACAGCCCCTTGGCCAACAACCCAACCCAACCCAGACATTCATCTCGTTTGCGCAATGTACGCTGTTGTAAACGTGTACACAGTGAGCGAATTTATTGTTTAATGCTCACATTTGAAAAGCTGGCTCACATTATCTGAGCGCACCACTTTTTTAAATGAACATCAATATATTTTCGTGAGCTCTGCAGACGAAAACGGCGTTAATGATGGCCGTTTGTACATTCGAGGTACTTGATATATCCTGTTAGTAAACCCAAATATTTTGCTACGTGCAGACATCTTCATGATCTATTAATTTCGAATCGTTGCCTTCTGCAGCCTAAGCTTGCATCACTGGAAATTCTATCTAAGGCCTTGTTCAAATCTGTGTGACTGGCCTGTATTGCTAAGAGCGTCAAATTTTAGACATTTGCCTCGTTACGTCTTTGCTGATGAATCGCAATGCAGCAACAGTCTCAAGTGTCTAAAAAGACATCCTTGGATCCTCATAACATTTTTCTGATGGATCGTGCTGGCGTCATTGTTGACTATGTCTTAGCTGAAACCCCATCTCACATGACTGCCTTCATGTAGAAAACATTTTTTTTTCAGCAATCACCCATCGTGGAACAGTTTTCTAACGTATCTCGTCTTTTTAAATGTTTATACAAAAATTATCGTGATATCCTTCTTGCCTAGGATTAATGGCCATTTTGCACACATTTTCCAATCTACATGCCGCCATAATTTGTAATTTCGCAGGCGCCTTATACAGGGGACAAATGGTTGGTTCTGCCATTTACTACTTCACTTTGGCCCTCGCTTACAAACTCTGGTGCTCCTTACGTGATATCTGCAGAAAATATTTATACGACACTTTCTTTGGTAGCTTTCTTGGTGCTACGAAAGACAGTTTAGTTTTGACCAGATACATAGAATGCTACGTTCACATCAGGAAGATTGTACGGAGGGGATGAAGCTGGGGATGCAATAATTGCTCGTGCAGAATATCATAAGGTATTACGAAATGCAACTTCGCAATAAATGTTAAAAAATCTAAATGAACGGCTTTAATTATTACAAGTGAAAGTTACAAATAAATTTTAGAGCTACGGTACCGCAGTTTTTTTAACACGGTGATTTGACTTCAGTTATTGTTTTTTTTTTCATTCCCAATGCGTCAATTAAGTTTACTCTAAATGCACAAATCTCCTATTTTTGGTGCCGCCTGTCTGTAGCATTGTTTTTGTAACGTGGGCACCCATATCCTCAACGCCAAACTGGAGCTTCCGAAATCTAATTATATCCCTCTATACTTTTCTGTGCTGTATTCAGAAAAACTAGACACGCTTCCAAGCACTCCAGCCAGCGCTTTTCCATAAGCGCATGTCTAGTAAGGAAGTGAGAACCATAGTATCTGCCGCACTTAGCTATAGCCTACTGAAAACAACCTGCTCAACATAGCATACCGATTCCAAACAGTGTCGCATAGCATGCGCTTTGTTCCCATCTCAGCCTCGTTCATATATATAGACCGCTTCACAGCGGCGAGGACCTATACGTGACCTGATTGCAGAGAAACGGCATTACAGGATCTGAAAAGGAGCGCGTACTTGAGTACATAAGGGAACAGTTGGCCAAAGGCCCTCTTTGAATCGCTTCGCCGGTGGCATTGCTGGGATGTTGGACACACTTGGACGCCAAGCCGAGGACGCTGCAGAATCGGCCTCTCCAGACGGTAGTAGCAGTATGGCGAAGTATTCAGATCACGCTCAATGAGACGAAATTATTCGGATGCAGGACGCAGTAAAAGATGAACGAACAGGAAATGTTCACACAGGAGGAAACCTTCAGTATATAAGGCCTCCACAATAGAGAAGGCGAGTTAGAAACGAAACAGGTCACGCGTTGTTGGCCTGCTTTGTGCCCGCAAGACGTAGGGAGTATGTAAGCTGACAGAATGGGAAGAAATAAGTAGCGATCTCTGGCAGAAACGGGGACATCAGCGATCTACTATTCACAACAAACCTTTTTAAATCTCGGATAGGCTAAGCGTTCCCACGCCAGCTTCATTAATTATTCATACGCAATTACCTCGAAGCTTACTTGCAAGAATGCAAGTAAGATTCCGGCTTCCACCACAGAAATATATTCTAGCCATTGTTATGCGTCAAGCTCGAGTGACACAGCACCAGAAAAATTTCCCCAAAAGAGTTCGGCTAGTAAGCGGAAGGTAAAACACAAAGGTCAATGTGGCACAACTTGACACCCACTGAGAACAATTTTGTGTCTTCTTGTGAAATTTTTATCGCACAAGCGTTTTTTCTTGATGTCTCCAGCAGACTTCCGTTTCACGGAAACTAGGTTATCGCACGACAATGCTCTACACAGGACAGGGCACGCAAAAGGAGTCGGCATATACGCTTAGGCGTCCGTACTACTCCTACAAGTAGTGCGCCAGTCACCGGTTCGATTGTCCACGAAAATGTGCAACGAAACAACAAACGCTGGCTAAATATCCAGATTCTAGAAACATATGGATAATAATTTATGTCTAACGTATCTTGTTGTTTAATAACTCCTGAGGAACGAGAATCTGAGCCTCCCACTCCAAAGCCCAGTTAAGCATTGAAGCGGCCCATTTTCCCATACAACTCGGATACCCCTTCAAAAGACAAACCTGTAGGCTTTGCACAATATATATATATATATATATATATATATATATATATATATATATATATATACATATATGTATGGCTGGTATTGCTGGGATATATATATATATAGTAAATGTCAATTTGGAGTTTACGCTGACCCGGCGAAATGATTTCTGTCATAATGTATATATACATATATATATATATATTGTCAGTGCACAAAAAGAATGTAGTGCGCATCAACAATACAAATAAAATTGGTAGCTTCACCCGCCAGGCTAAGCACCGACAGCGACAGGCTAACAAGGACTACAGTTGCGCTTGAACTCCTCGGAAGGTGTTCTAAATTATACGTGGGTGTGATAAAATGTCTGGCACCCTGATAGTCTCGAAAAACGCCGTGTGGGGCCTGTAATGGCATCGCACAGGTGCGACTGCGTATCACTGCGCTGCTGGAAAAGAGCAGGGCCAGTGAAATCGCATCGATTTCAGATTGTGAGCGCTAACATTGTGGGGAATTTTATTGCGATACCAATTATATTGACGCACCCGGCGCATTTTTGCCGTCGCCGTTGCTGTGATGTTCCGCATAAAGTCCGAGGACGATAACACCGTCGCCGCGCACTGCTTGCTATACGTGCGAGTGAAAGCGTGCTAGGGGAGCCAACAATCGCGGCTGATTCTCGCGCCCGCGAGGGAGGAAAGTGGGGAGGAAGCGCGCCGTCTTCCGACGCGCGCAAGCCATCGGGGGCCGGAGAGGGAGGATAGGCGACGTTCTACTGCGGCAGCAACTGCGTATTGCGCGGCTGCGGGCGCTGGCGCGCGCTATATCTTGAACCCTATCTGAGCTGGGGGCAGGGTCTAGGCAGTGTAGGTGCGCTCTCACCGCTGAGTTTACGTTAAAGCGATGGACAGCACGAAGGTCTCTTTGCTCGCTGCGAGTGTCACAGCGAGTGTCCGCGGTGCAGGGAATGTGATGTGTTGATATTTTCCTGTTCGCGCTGACACCATGCTTGTTACTTTAGTTACTAGGCTAATGTTCGCACGTTTATACGGGTGATAAAACTACTATCCTTACTTCGTATAGCTGTCTACTAATTTGCTATCGCGATCGATGCATCGCCTTTAGGGCGAAACTGAGTCTTCATTTTAATAGTAACCAAAGAATTTAAATCAGAGGCATGCACTCTGACCTAAGTATTTCGTGAATTTTGTATCCTTGCTGCAATTTTCAAACATCTTGAGAAAAATTCAATGAATAAAATAACACCTGGTTTTAGCAACATTAGAGGTTGAATAATATGTCATTGATGTTACATATACGGCATTATTCAACATATTAGGGTGTCTAGCTAACTTTAGCCCCCCCTCACCCCCCCCCCCCCAAACTGAGCAACGAAAATGAATATTTAAGAAAACATGGTGCAAGATAGAAATATAAGACCTACGGTATTCGGTAGTTAGAGGTCTGACAACGAAATAACGTTGGTCTTACGCTTGTTTTTGCGCCGTGTTTTATAAACCTTTTTTTCGCGGAACAACTTCTTTAACGTTATCTGATACACGCGCTAGAGCATATAAAAAACGTGAATGGAACGTCGCAGCGATACCGACGGCGAAAGTAATGCTTGTTCAGACTACGTTCGTAACGCGCGTAAGAGCTCTTTCGGCGTATCGAACGTACGGCTGTAAAAAACGTTACTAGCAGTTAAGCGGACACCTTTGTTGACATTTACTGCTGCGTAAAAACGGCTTTTATGACAGGCCAATCAAATTGGGAGCTGCAGAGTTGACGTCACCAGCGGTCCAATATGACTCCCGTCAACATGCGAGCGCTGGCCTAAATCGAAGAAATTCACGCTCAAAACTCATGTACTCAATCGCCCGAAGACGACGAAGGCCATGCAGAAGGGTTTGGGTGCGGCAAGTATTTCTCGACAGGGCCGTGGAAGGCGACTTTGACAACCTTTTCGTCAAGCTCCGAGTTGGTGGCGCTGCGAAGTTTCATGACTTCATACGCATGTCGCCGCAGCAGTTCGACTTCCTTGGGAACCTAGTGAGACCACTCATCGAGGTTCGCAGCACGCATCTGCGGTCATGGATTTCCTCGGCCGAGTGTATTGCTGACGTTGTTTGTCCCTGTACGTTTTCAGACGCTGGTGAAAAAGCACGGGTCGCTGACGCCCTTCAATTAACAAGTCGTCGCTTGCCAGTGAATCCATTTTGCACAATATTACATTGCACACAAACGCACAGACAATAGACCAGACGTAATCAAAACAGTCTATACCCCCCCCCTCACCCTCAAGGTGCACTGCACAAATTTACATGAACTTGGGGGCAAACAACACAGCCAACAAATCGTGAGCACGGAATGGCGGAATTGCACTTCCCGAGCCCGAAGCTGCCTGCAGACGGAAGGCCGGAAGTCTCGTCACCGATTGTTGAAAACCGAAAGCATATCGGTCAATGGCTGTGTCGTAACGGCAGTAATATCACAGTCCTAAGAGTTGCCGACCCTTTAACACTCTCACCCACGATTTATGCGTGAATTGCGCACGTTGGTACCATTAAGTTCGCAGTCTGAACTAGCCGCATACGCTTGTCGCGCTTCGGCTTACGCATGTTATGAAAAATCGGCGCCTTACATAGCATAAGCCTGGAGTTTCATATTATCGCTATCGCCATGAAATCTGACCAGAAGACACGTATTTTATTCACTCGCCTTGATAAAGGTTCATGCATGTGCAATGAGAAATGTCGCAGTTTCGCCCGAAAGGCGAAGCATCAATTGCGATAGCAAATTAATAGAGAGCTATTCGCAGTAGGGATAGTTTAGTTTTATCGGCTGCATAAACTTGGACACATTCGCTTACTAATTGAATTGACAAGCAGTCAGCGCGCACTAAGCAACGGTGAATAGATCACACTCGACAACCGCAGACAACCACTGTCAAAACGCTGGCAGCAAGCGCAGCCGCCGCAGCGAGCGAAGGTTCGTGCGGTCTATCGCTGCAACGGAAACTGAGCGGCGAATGCACAGTGCATACGAAGGTCAGAGCTGTGTGGACATCGCTTTCAAGATACGGTGCGGGCGACCGCTGCAGCCGGGCAAAGTATACAAGCGCGGTTGTTGGCAGAGTAGAAGCTGCCCCCCCCCCCTCCTTCCTCCCGCGCTGCGTTTCCGCTTTCCTTATTTCGCGTGCGAGACAGAGTCCCTAGTTCCCTTTGCGCCTGGTTTCAAGATACGCATTTCGTGCCGCAGCACAGCGTCGTCCCCACTCCCTCGCTCCCATACTCCCAAGGCCTTTCGCGCGACGGAAGTCGCGTTTGCTCTCCGCCGCGAGTTCGCTCTCCGTGATAGCGCGCGTCCCACGCGCGCTTTCACTCGCACGTACGGCGCGCGACGACGATTTTATCACCCTTGGACTTTATACGAAACCTCACGGCGACGGCGACGACGATGGCGACGCCGACGGCAGAAATCCGCTTGAAGTGTCCATATAATTTCTATCGCAATAAAACATTTCAGGACAGGCACGCGCATGAACAGACAATTGTTACATTGTTCTGGTCCATAAAAGCAAACACATTGTTTATTTACACTTCGTAAAAATCTAGAATTCTAAGCGAATAAATTAAGTTCTGTCCGGAAGGAAATTTCTTAGGGCTATCAACGCATATGTCTGATACACGGGGCATGAGCACAGACTAGGCTTGCGCGAATATCAATTTTTTGTGGGGTAGCGAAATCGAAACGAATAGTAACTGTCTAATGATTTCGAATGGAATTGTTCGAATACTTGTGGGTTTTGCATAATAGCCAGATCTTTACCAACCTAAGAAAAGAGGGTGCCTTACTTCCAAAATAAGGGGGGAATCAGGTACATCTCTGGAATCAGTTAATTTTAAGTGCCGTTATCGGCGTATTGTCATGCCAAATGCAAGGTAAACATTTCCTTCTACTCTAACTGCACAGAACATTTGTCTACAGCCTCCCGTACACCGTTGTCCTTTATTCTACCTAACTTTCACCGCGATGCTGTGAAAAGTGTGACCTTGACTGCGCGACGCTGGCAGTTTATGGTTTGTAGCGCAAATTCAGCTTGATGCTTCCCGTCGACACGCTAGCTTTGCACGTTCTGTTCTGCAACCACTCATGCAAATTTTTAAAATTTATGAGTAAAATTGGGCTGCCCATTCGGGAATGGTTTATACTCAGAAAATACGCGTAACTGCTTGTTTCGCATGCTTAGAAAACTGCAACTTCGAAGCGAATATGGAATGGCATAATAATCGATAAAATATTAGCAAATATTGAATATTCTCACGAGCCTACCATAGACTAAGTATTTTGGTTACAAATAAAAATCACGTTTATCCAAATGGCTTAACTTATCACTCAAGTGGACTCTCTGATTATGATATTGCTGAGGTACGGCGATCGATACCCTTCCCATTCTCGATTTTAAATGGGGTGTATGGAACAATTCAGCAGTTAGAGTGAAGCGTAAGCGAGAAAACAGGCGATGCAGAGCATACAGCATCAGCTGGAAGCCAGGGTGGCTCACACCCGTGCCAAGCACTGGTGATCGAGCTGGCTCAGTGGTTGCACTGCAGGCATCGAATAGACGATTTGACTGGCCTTGTCCTCTGCGCTCTTCTTCTTCATTACATTACGGGCAGTTACTAACGAAGTTGAATCCATATCTCTCGTTCTAAAGCGAAGTTTTCGATGCCTCTTTAGCCCCACTTTTTGTACGCGCCCTTCCTCCGCTAAGGGCACGTGTGCCCGCGCGACCAATTGCGGGCCGCATTTGTTCCCCAACGGCAACTGACTCTTTGAGACACGTAAATGGTTACTAAGCTCCTGTTGATCATTAGGAGTGCATATTTTAGCATACACAATGGTGTCCTATGCATTATGCTTTGTGGCTATTTGTGGCGAAAAACCTGCTCCCATATCGCTAATATAAATGAAAAAAAGTAAAGGGCCTATAACATATCCTTGCGGCATACCCGATCGAACTGATTTATTGGTACTGCAAACAGAATGTAATGAAACAAATTGTTGCCTTTCTGACAAATATGCCTCAATCCATTTTAATAGCTGAGTATTACCTAAGAAACAATACAGCTTCTTAAGCAGCTTTCTGTGGCATAGTCTGTCGAATGCTTTGAGGAAATCGGTAAAGATAATATCTATTTGACCCCTTCCATCAATAGATTGACCGATTTCATGTGTAACCTCCGTGAGAATAGTGACTGTGGAGAGCCCTCGGCAAAAACCATGCTGGTTTTTACCGAAAATGCCGTTTTCTTCCACAAATTTAGTTAGGTGGGTAGTTAAGATATGTTCTAGCGTTTTGCAACCTGTACTTGTCAGAGAGATTGGTCCGTAATTAGTGACATCATGTTTGGAACCCTGTTTGTGAATCGGTACTACCTTAGCCCGCATCCAGTCTCTTGGAACGTCGCCAGATTCTTGAGATTTATTATAGTTATCCGAAAGAAAACATGAGCACCACTTGGCGTATCTCGTTAAAAAAGCGTTGGAAATTTGATCCGGGCCAGGGCATTTTTTCTCATCTAGTTTAAGGAGCAGGTTCGAAATGCCATCTTGTCTAGTAGTTCCTTCAGATATACAGTGCTTAATTGAATGCAGTCTTTGAGGTGTAGAATCATCATCCCACGTGAAAACTGATTAAAAATATTCATTGAAGAGGCAAGCCATTTCAGAGCTGTTCATGATAGACTTATTTTCACTCGTCAGAAATTCAATGCCGGAGTTGGGCCCTGAAATATACCTACAAAATTTTCCCGGAGAGGTTTTAATGAAATTGGTAAGTGTTTCATTCATGTAACAATGTTTCGCTTTAATAGTTTACATTTTAAGTTCCTGTTTATGCTGATAAAACTACTATCCTTACTCCGTATAGCTCTCTACTAATTTGCTATCGCAATTGATGCTTCGCCTTTCGGGTGAAACTGCGACATTTTTTAAGGTGTCCTGATGCTGCAACATCCTATTTTTCATCATTCATTCTTTTACCATAAGAATCTTATGCCCACTTTCAAGACAGAACACTGCAACTGCGAAACTCTGAAGGTCATAGTAGTTAGCCTTTTACTTTTTATAGCATTTCGGGTAACACTGGCTTGCGAAGTCTCCCATCTGAAGGCTCCAATGCATCATATGTGCCCCCAAGATGGGCGATAAGATGGCGTTTTACTGGCAACCGCAAGTTATAGCATATTCGACTGAGCTCCAACGACAATAATGAGGCCACCTTACAGCTATTTAACTTACGCTTTCTCCTAATGAACTTTTATAGCTATCTTGCACAATCTTAAAAACACTTTCAGAGAAGTCTGTAACATCCAGTCGAATACGCAATTTGTTTTTGTGCCAATTTGTGTCAGCATATCTTATGCATCTTGAATGTCCTACGTCAAGCTAATCAGATGCCAAAAAAGAAAACGGAGGAAGACCAATGTCTTCTAAACAAGAGCCATCATTCGCTGATTGCACGCTAGGCGACTCTACACTTCCACGCCACACTAAACAGAGGGGCTTAAACTAGGCGAGGACCATCTAGGCATTTTCAGGCCAAGTTGGTCAACGTGAACCTGGAGCGGCGATTCACGTGCAAGATAACGTGTATCAGCGGCACCACGTGTAATACATAGAGACGTGCGCTTGTTATCGTTAATTCTTACACTCACAGTTTTATCCGAATGACTCTTAGTTGATTATGTTTTTATTTTTCATCAGAGCTCACCTCCTCGCTGATGTGAAAACAGCCGCGTCAGTTTAAAAGAATGGCATTGCGCAAAAGGAAATTTCTTCTGCACTCCCAGCAATTAGTTATGTGCGGTCAACTTTGCCACGTGAGATTCTCCAATGTGGCGCTGGCAGATGGGCAGCAAATGAGCGCACAATATGCTACGCCAACTTATTCACCTGAATTGGCTTTCCACCCGTGTAAACACGTGCATCCCCTTTTGCCTGGTCCACGTAACACCAGTACGTGCTTCGCACTAGGGTCATCGGGAAATGGATCTTTACATCACAGATAAATGCGTGTTGAAATTGGTAGTTGCTTTTCGTGGGGAAAATGAAAAGTGTACTGGATTGAGCGTAGGGTCAAAATTTCCCAACGGCAGCTTCTGGGACAAATTGGGGATTGAGAGCGCTACCTCATGTTTACTTACCCTTAGCAAATGTTACTGTTATAAACTGCGCTAAGCCATCAGTGGACGTCACTGGTGTTAAAGGGCTTTTTACGTGGTACAGCTTTTAAATGAAGGGCGGCAGAAAGGGTGAATATTGCAGAACGTCGGGTCATTGTGATCGCACTTTTTTGCAAACGGGTAAAGTAGCTTTAAAAAAAGCTTCGAGATACGTTGATCAAAGCGAGTATTTAGTCCCAAAAATATCAGGAATAAAACGTATTTTAACCATTCTTATGCTAGTTTAAAGTAGAATCAGGCCGAGCGAGAAAGCTAGGAGTTCTTGCTTCATGATCACTGAAGCAAGTGCCTACCTGAGTGCCCACTCGATGACTTCTTATTAAGGAGTCCAGGACCCTCGCCGATACGTCTATATTGTTTTCCAACTGAGAGAAAGAAGCGCGGTCATGCAAAAAGAAAGAAGGCAAAATAAGCATCACTTCTTGCAAACAAAATTTATGAGCTCCTTGAAGAATCAACAAAATCCAATGGCCATGCAAGTATTAACGAAAGCGAAAAGATAACTCCGCGGAGTGCTTCTTCTTTTTCAAGACACATTCAAACATGCAACGTAGTAAAAAAAATGCGTACACTTCACAAATAATGCATATGTCTTCAAACAAATGGTTTTCCTACAACTCGTTATTGCAAAATGCAACGCCAGGTACGGAAAGTTTCCAGGTAGGCATTGAATTTAAGCTGTATCTTTCAAAGGGGGCTGTATCCAAGTCCGCTTCCCACAGCTGCAACACCCCTCCCCCCCCTCCCCCTCACTCCCGACCACTTAAAAGATGATCCTATACCACTATACCGACGCTGTGGCAAGTCGAAGCTTCCAAATGACCGTCATTTTCTTGTTTTACTCTCTGGTATTTGCATATATGTTTTCGAATTGAATAGTTATGACGTTGCCCTTTGTACCAACGTCAGATATGAATGGCATGTATGTACATTCTACGGAACTCCGATTTGCAGCGTCGCGTTTAGGATCCCTTCCAGAGATATCTGACATGTACTGTCCCACCATGTCACTCTCTCGTGCAAGAATTGGCTTCCTTGACTTGCTACGTCTGCACATGCCCCATGTGCCACGTGCACGTGGCGATCATCAACTGTTTAGGGCGCATTCACGTTTCCGATTTTCATACGATGGCGGCTGCCCTATACGACCGGACGTACCGAAGTATAATCACTTCAATGAAAAGAAAATAAACTTTCACTTTCACTTTCACTTAGAAAATGAGTAGGCCTCACGCTCCTCGTCAGCATGAAAGTGCGCTCCTAATCAGTGTTCGAAAAGAGATTCCTGCAAATCCGTACGCCAGCACCAACCTCACGTCGAACGATCCAGCTCTTGAAATTTTTTGTTGTTATTGCAGTGCTCGAAGAAGTATATTTATCGGCTTTAAACGCAAATCTACTGCTTCATGTTAGCACACCGTGTAAATATATGCGAGAACTGTGCATGAATGCTGAATACAGAACAAGAAAGAGAAACATTTCGATGCACTTCAGCAGGGAGGCCAGGTTGCGAGGTAGCCGTCGGTGAGTCTTTGCCACATTTCTAACGCAATTCACAAAATCTTCTGCAGACTTGAGCAACCATCGGCAAGGTTCAGGCGTTAGCTAGAGCTTGCATTTGGAAACCTTTAAAGCGTTTTTCGTACGGATGCCTTTCGTTACGAATACTTAGACTATCTGCCAAATTATTTCCTTGGAAGCTGTCCGACTTTCCCTTCACCAGTAAATTGGCCTGTATATTCAGCAGCACCCATCGGGCGCCAATAAAATGTTATCTGACATGTTGCCCAAGAAAATATTGTGCATAGAACGGTGTTGTATCTGCCCGTGTGTGATCAGATCGAAGTCGGCGTTCAACGCGTTTCATAAGCACGCTGAAACCCCCGAAGACACCAGGCCTGCAATGCAAATGACTTCTATGTGGCTGCAATACTTTGAGTATCATGGAGGCGTTGTACACGCTCGTTTTCATATTGATTTTTGTCGGTACTGACAAAGTTAAGCTCACACCAACGCATACTTCCATAACCTACGTCCCTATGAAAATATTTCACTTATTTGCTCCGAGTAATTGTAAAAAAATATGTTCTCTTTAGCTGAAAATTCCTGACACTTCGGTTCGCATGAGTGCTTTGCTTTGTAATTTTTAATGTGAGCCACTCTCCATAGATTCGGTCGGCAGTTGGTGACCTAAATTAGGCGAAAAATGTTTCAGCGCTGCATTTATGATCAAACCAGCGCTAGTACGGTGGTCTCACCGCCAAGTGGTACCAGTAGTCACATAATTCGTTAACGTCCCCCAAAATTTATCCATTCTTTGGTAACTGCACATAAATTATTACGCAACAGTAAAGGGTTGCTTGACAGCATCATTTCTGCATTTCTGTGATTTAAATCCGGCATTTTGTGACGAACAGTCGTGCCGTAGCTTTCTCATTTTTTATTTGCTACAAATGCAGGCCTCACTAAAGATCGCTGTCTGCAAGCTAACAAGTACCGTGCACAGAAAAACTGCTCCTCCACCCAATAGCTCGAGCGGGCCTAAGGTCACTGTGGTCACGTACTCCAGCTCTTTAATAATTAATGTACATGCCATCACTGTCGTCCGTCTTTCTACATCAGCACCGGTCGCGAGGCGATACTTCCCCAACTTCCACGTGCCCGATGCGCGCTTGCTTTCTATACCAGCCTCTCGACCATTCGTCGCTACCGGCCAAGCGCGTGCCATCTCATGGCCTAACCGCGCCGTAAAACTGCAACGACGCCGTGATGGTTACCATGCCTTAACGACTCTTCCACGCCGCGTCGTAAACTAAAATGGCTGATTCTTGCTTAGTCCGTTGTGCCAACTCCTTTGCACTCGACGCCGTACTTTATTGGTAGTTTCTTTTTTCGGCCCTCCGGATGAGTGCACTTAGCCGATCAAAGAAGAAAAGGAGCTCGACTAAGCAGGAACAAGAGGTGGTGACCACGGCGATCGTAAAACGGCGCTAACAGCACGACGTTGGTTGTGGCGAGTGCAATGCCGGAGGCTAAATTACTTTGCGCGACTCAAGCAGGAATTTGAGGAACACGACGACGCTGGAATCACCGAGCAAACGAGGCTTGGAGTGCTTCTCAGATACGCTGGCATTCAACACATTAGCTAGAGTAGTAAGAAGGAAAGATGCGCATTAGAGCGCAGACTATTGAAAAGTAGGCTAACTAAAGAGAGTTTTCAATCACAACTTCAGAGGAAGCTGCGTGAGAATAGCACACAGCTTTTGTGTGCTGCAGAAGCTTCTCTGCAGAAGCTTCTCTTTCATTTCAACCGCAATAAAAAGTATTCTTGTATTTGACTGCACGCTGGATTTTAAACGAAGCTGTATAGAGGAGGGCTCAGGATTAGAGGAGGGCTCAGGAACACCAAGATACACCTGGTGCTCTTTACTGTGCAACCAAAGCGTGGTTTACGAATTTTTCTGCATACCGCTTTCATCGGAATGCGTCCACCGTGTTCGGGATTCGAACCCGTGAACTAGCGCTCTGTAACGCGACGAGATAGTCACTGGTCCACCGCAGTGAATATTTCATAAATACAAGCTGACTATATTAGAGTATTCATCATTTCTTCATATAATAGTGGCAATACACCTGCAGGCTGAACGCGGCAAATTGAGACAACAGTTAGCGTGCTTGTACATATCTACAACTGTAAAAAGACTTATTTTAATCGGCGTGTAGCAACCAGCACCGAACTCCGAAGGATTCTGTTGACAAGCTTTATTGACCAGTAATTCAATATGGGATTCGTCGAGCTCTAAAGCAAAAACACCAACTGACCACTCAGTAAAACAACCTACATTTTGTTCAGAGATACTTAAAGGGGCCCTGAACCACATTTTATCTAAGTGTAGAAAGACATTTGAAGTGAAAATACGCTGTTTCAGAAATACTTTGTGGCAAAAAGTACTTCAGTGCGTTCGGCAGAAGCGAAGTTACTGGCACTCAAACACGGCCTCCGCTGTGCTCCCGTTCCTTCTTCAATGCCTTGCACTGCGAAGGCTACGGCGGAGTGTGGCGGGGCTACAACGCTCCGCCTTCGAAATGCCACCGTGGCGCGCAGTTCAAATTATATTTTGGATGTTAACGCAGACGCCATTACTTGCGATTTTGGTGCGTACGACGCGCTAAACCCAAGCCAAACGCGGTTTTCCTCAGCGAGCCGCAGTGCGCTGAACCAGTGGACCCGTGGCGGCACCCCGCGGCGGCCGGGGTGTAACCGACCGCAGTCACCCATAGCAGCCGCGTATGGGAATGCGCTTTATTACGAAATAAAGCACGCAGGGAAGAGTGAGGATCATGGCTTCTGTTGAAACGAGAGCGTTTGAGGGAAATGTGACTGCGAGCTCCGCTTACGAACTTCATGCACCGCTTACCACAGCAAAACTTGGCTCATATGGTCACAGCAGCGTATGCTACCCGCGGGCTATGTTACTTCTCCAAGCCAAAGGGACGGTTGGGCGCCCCTTTAATAAAATACTTTATAATAAAGCAATTTTCGGCTGTGCATGTGCCCTAAACTGGGCTTTGTTGTTCCTTGTACACTTTTCCGTTTAGCTACCACAGAAGATACCGGAAGATTTCTATCTAGATTCATTCTTTGAAGTAGAAAAATGAATGAGGTCAGTGGACTCATTAAGGATTAGTCGGCGCAGTTTGAATAGGTTACGAATATGGCCTCTGAAAAGAAGCTTCCTAACAAGCGTGTCCTGAAAATCAAGCTTCTTCTGTTGCTCGTTTAGAGAGGAGGGGGTTTATTTCATACTTATCTCCAATGTTCCTACGAATGTGCACTCTGGGAAAATCTCCCGCGTGAGAACAATGTGCAAGAATGAAAACGGTGGACACACCCGTCATGTCAGCTTGTTCTACTAAACCTGTTTGCGTGAAGCTTCTCAACTTCACCCATGCAGTGGAACGGATGTTTTGCACACTATATTTACGCAGCGTAGTTAAGCTTTACAAAATTCAGCACGTTTATTTTGTGTTCTTGCTCAAGAAACATTATGAATAAATGACCTGAAACTTCCAATTTCGAAATATAGTGAAGTAGGCCTAACAGGTTGCTTTACCTTTGCAAATTTCAAAGCAGCAGCTTTTGGGTTTTCAACATACAAATAGTATGAAACGTCGCCTTGATATTTCTTAAAGAGATTCATAAGATAGCTTTGAATTGTAGTTATCTGCGCATTTTCATAGACGTCTAGCTCTAACTTTTAAAAATGACTATGTTTAATGATTATTTATGGCACTCATTCTTAAGTCCCTGCCTGCCCAGGCCATCTTACCAGCTTTAATGACGGTGGTTGGTAAGCCATATTGTCAAAGCTGAGCCTCATGATGACGTGTAGTGTGTTGAAAATGGACTCCTCCTTCAGGACATCCACTTGAACTTCGGTATTGTAGAAGTGACGGCCCACTTCCTTGATCTGGCCTGGTTTGGTGGAAGAAAAATGCAAACCACATTGTACGGTACAAGAACACCTTTTTTTTCTCTCGTTGGTTTCTCCTATCTTTACGCACCAACATTTTTTTACGTTAAAAAAGTCACTCGCTCCCACAAAAAACATCAAGAGCTCGACGCCGTTCACATCCTAAGCGACAACTGTTTGTCCCCTTTGTCCTTCACAGAATCACGCGATGTTAATAAGCGCAGCGTAGCCTAACCCCTTCAATGACGGAGTACAAATTTAGATGCGCAACTTGCATTTGCCATGTTTGTCTACTAATACCAAGAAAAACTGATGGTTATTGCGCTGAGGGTAAATTTAACCTCCTGCTTGTCCAATGTGACTAAAGTTCACTTCAGACCGCACACTATTGCAGAGTGCCCGCAATCACTTTACTAGAGACGCTACAATACATGACGGGGTATTCAACGCTCTCTGTTCAGTCCGCAAAAGCAAAGAAATAGTTCTTCGTTCCTCATGATGCCTGCAGCCAATAACTAACTGGCGCACTCGGTGACTGAAATATTTTTATGAAATATCGGCCATGGCAAACTGTTCACAAGAACAAATTTAAGTATTTTGTATTGACATGACGCACTAAAAAGTGCACTAAGGATTGTTCTCTCATCTTCAGCTTATTTCAATCGAGTCTGGAGCAATTGTTAAAGTTTTGTTTTTCATTGGACACATTTTAAGCACGCCATAATTCACACGCAAAGTGACTAGGTGACGCAGAGGCACGCTGCACCAGCGCATGGTGGAAGTTTATGGAGCTAAGGACCATGGCGGAAATATTACCAAAATTGTTCAGTGCATACACGTTCTTCGTGGAATACATATTTCTTGAACCACAGAAACTGCACACTTTTGTATGAAGAACAGCACCATTACTGATGTAACCAAAAGATGTTTACAGCAAAAGGCCACACTCCTATGACTACTAGGGTCTGTATCCAAGCTAGTTGGTACGGTGACATTTTAGGGCAGGTAAATGGCAAAAAACAAGGAGAGTGAAAGAATTAGAACATACAGAGAACTGTATGACAAGTGCCCCTGTAGACACAGACACGTATGCCTATGACAAGTATGCCTATGACAAGCGTGCTGATCATTTGAATACTTTACAATTTTTACATCAGACTTCACGCATACATCCGTTAATCACGCTTAAACAATATCCTTAAATGGCAGATGTATGTCTCGGTAGCCAATATTTATTAAGGAACCATTGCAACGTTTGCAAGTGCAATGTCCTATCATTGTTATGAAAATTCCCCGCACACATAGAAAAAAAAGTTTTACGGTACTACTGTTGTTGAGAAAAGGCCAAGCCACTCTTCATGATGAACGAGTCAGGGCAGGCGGCCAATAGCAAGAAGTTCTTAGGGGTGAAAAACATTGTGAATTCAGCTCCTTGATTTCAAAATGCGGTTGTTTACGGTGACTTTAATAGAGCTAAAGTATTTAACGCGCTTTTTTTAATGATGAAGCACGGGCTTTAGCCGATGCTTTCCCATGAGCAGTTACCACTATTTTTTTATCTAACGTCGCTGGCGTGGTCATTTCGTGGCCTCACAACTTTAGCAATGTCGTTTCGAAGATTTATGAAGCACGAGTTTCCGGACAATGCTCCGAGGGACAATGCTCAGACATTGCTAAAGGGCTGGCCTTAGCCATCCCTTGTTCGACCACAGTTCATCAGTTCAGTCCACCATCTTTTTTGGGGACATCTGCCACGTTCGAAGTTCCCCCTCAGTGCCTTGCGCTTCGAGAAACTGACAACAACTAACGAGCGTAAGATTGGGAAGAATCTCAAACCTTGCCTCTCCAGCGCATAAAAATGCTCCTTTGCTTTCAAAAGTGACATTTGAAATAAATGGCTTCTTGTATCCGTAGGGGGAAAGGCAATGCAGGAGCACGTAACATAGATGCACAATTTGCAACTTTCCTTTTGTTTTCTTTTAAAACGTATTTAGTTGTACGCAAATTACAAGCCAAAGCAATGGTTGATTTGTCTCCTGAGTGTTTATTCGAACATGACAAGCATAAAGTCATGACGTGTGAAACTGTTCAAACATACTGTCGTGAGAACTTAATATATGGACGCAGGAAAACTATACAATACTATGCCATGTGCTTCAAATGGGAAGCCAGAAGAATATGAAGACTGCACAAGGGAAATGTTTTTTTATAACCGTACTACCAGAGAATTCTCAGGCCAGTAAATGCGTGATAACCACTCACTTATAAATAAAGATATGTCTTAATTACTTTTGAAATGGAATAAACTTTAGAAATATGAAACTAGCTACAGTGTCCCGGATATCTTTCTGTCCCAAAATGCGCTGCAGTTGCACTCTCCTCTGTCGCGCATTACGGTAAAGAGATTCTTTGGGAAAATGTAAACCTCCACGTCATTGCACTTGTGCAAGATTGGTCCTCTCAAAATGGTTGAATCGCGACGCAATACCCATCGAATGCAGTAAAGCACAATGTAACAGTCTTCATTCGGCTTTTGTGCACCTCAACATGTTAAGCTCTGAAGATCACGAACTATTCCCGGTACTAGAAGGCAAGCCTGCAAACACAGACACGAGTGGAATGAAAAGAACAACAAAACGCCGACAATCAACCGTGTTAGAGGTGTCCTTTTCGCTCTTGTGTGCATCTGCGCTTGTACGTCCGTGTTTATGTATCGTGACTCTCTACCAACTTGCTCGAATATCTATTCTTATATTCCCAAACTAGCCCAACGCGACGTCTTTTTGCCTAACGATGCTTTCGAGATAAATTCGAAAACGTTTTATTTCCGGAGCACCCTTTGTCATCAGTTGAGCACCTTTACTGATAGGATGTGAACCATGACGTTCTTCGTACGAAGCACTTTGGAATACGAAACCCGCTTCGCCACCGCAGCACTCACCGATGGTGTACCAGAGGTACCCTCGCCGCGTGCTCCGGTAGTGCAGCGTCAGTCCCGTGGAGGACTCGTCCTCGCAGAAGAACGAGGGCGCCTTCATGCGTGGATAGCTGAACTTGAGGTACTCGTGCAAATTGTCCTAG
Source organism: Dermacentor silvarum (assembly GCF_013339745.2). Classification (NCBI taxonomy): domain Eukaryota; kingdom Metazoa; phylum Arthropoda; class Arachnida; order Ixodida; family Ixodidae; genus Dermacentor; species Dermacentor silvarum. The sequence goes on from NC_051157.2 coordinate 129,790,997, forward strand.
TCCGTTGAGGAAGTCGCGCATGTGGCGACCGAGCACGGACAGGACGCGGTCGTAGCCGTACTGGGCCAGGAACGAGACGAAGTAGACGCCCATGCCTTCGAGGAAGTCCCGTTCGCTGATCTTCAGCACCTGCGGGGCACAGGCGAAAAGCGTGCCAGCCACGTTAATTTATTCCGTTCGCTTGTGGTGCCATCTTGGCCCACATTAAAGAGAGGGAGAGATAAAGAAAAAAGGCAGGCAGGTTAGCCAGGTTGGCCCTAGTTTGCTACCCTGGGGAAGACGAAGTGGGCAGGAAAGGAAGAAAAGGGTTGCGAGAAGAAACGTCATCTGTCAAGTTTAAAAGCCAGATTACTTTTACACAAGCTTGTAGGTTAAAGGGAGACTAAGGACAAAATAATTTGAACTCTGGTAATTATTTACCTTCAGTAATACTCACTTACCGCGAAAGGAGGCACCATAAGAAAGGAAGGACTCTTTACCGAAAGACGTGCGGAGACGCCGCCTGGAAGTGACTGCACCCTCTCGCAGTGATGTAATGGATTTTACCGGCGTCTGCTGGGGCGTAGGTAATTTCTGACCAGTGTACATGAACTTCATTGTATTCTAAAAGATCCAAGGACTAAACTAAGCAAGTTTCGAGAACATTTACTCAGAGATAACGGCTTAAGAAAACGTCGTTTTATGCACTGAAGCACAAAAGTAACTAGAACGGTAATGCGTTTCTCCGCAAAGTTCGGGAATAAATATTTCGAAATTGGTGTCATCCCGAGAATTCGTTCCAAGTGGATACGCCTTGCGAACACCACGGCTACAATTTGTAAATTTTAATATCAGGCATCATGTAATTAGTTGACAACCTAATTAGTGAATTCTTGTTAATTAGTAGATTATGCATTTCAACTTTGTTTTGCAAGTACTGTCCGCCTCTTCGAGTAGACCATCTCGCGAACGAGAATCATGCTGTCTGCCACAGGAAACCTTCAAAAATTTTTCAAGGTGTTCGCTGGAACACCCGGTATATACAGGTACAATTATTAGAGTAAACTACAATATAGCTCCTGTGCTTTTGCTATATTCGCTACATCGCCTTGGAGATTCCTATTATATCTACAAGCACCAATTTCTACGGGAAGCTGCTTCCAGTGACGGGAAGAACCACCGGACTTTCTGTTCTTCTCCCTACTCGAATGAAAACGTCGCTTGCGAAGCCCGTAACAAGAACTGCGTTCATTTATTCGCCGCTTTTCAGTAGAATAAATCAGACTGGTAGATCCCACTACAGGCAAGGGTAGGTAAATTTCTCAGGCAATTGAACGGAAACTACACAGTGTCACTTCGCATTGTCTAGAAAGACTGTTCTTACGTTTGTCGGACAATTCGGGTGCTTTCCCCTTTGTGGAGCAGTGAAGATCGCATTGTGCGGAGCTTATCACGACTGTTGAACAAATACAGATCGCGGCGTGTGCATACTGAAGTGCGCGGTCCATGCCTGGGGCCCCCATCTCACCAGATATATATGGAAGTACAATTGTTTGGACAATTTTCAGTCTGCCCGGTCCCGATTGTGTTGCGGCTTGCCACCGGCGAATCGTCTACGTAGCCCTCTCGAGAAATCAAGGACCCTTCTCCGTATACGCAGCATAGCCGGGCCTCTTATTAAGGCGAACGCCTTAGATGACTCATGGTTAGAAAAATCGACGACCGTCTGGCGTTATGGCACCAAAATTCAAGTGACGTCTCAGGTGACGTCTCAGGCACATCAAAGAAACTGTTATCATGAGCAGAAGCAAGTTCGAAATGAGAATAGAAGCTGCGAAGATAGCCACATTTGGTGACGCACGCGCTTGTAAGAGCTCGATTGGCTCTGTTCGCGTTGAGCGGGCACTCTTCTAAATAATCAGTGTGGCCGCAAAAGTGTCTGCGTGTGGTTCTCCCGGTTCTGTTCATATTTGCCGAGTAATGTACTTGTGCATTATGACGCTTTCCAGAGCACAAGTACGCCTGCGAGAACTGGAAATAAATCTGTTGTCGAAAGTTGGAGCTGTGTGTTTGTCTAATGCGCCTATCGGTGTCGCTCTCATTCTGCATGAACTACAAAAAGTAGACGAACGAAAAAGAAAACGTAAGCCACGACCGTTCTCACGTGCCATTAACCACGCAGAACAAGTCGCGGTGTCTAGGCGACCCAAAAAGATAACAAGTAAAGAATGAACAAGTAATAGGAAGTAACAACGCATCCGAATGAGAATGTCAAAGTAGTTTAATGAATGTCTTGTGAGCGCGCAGGCTTTCGCCTTGATCCTCTTTAGCGTATGCTAAAGTGACTGTCAACTTTTTGTGCTCCAGTGCCTTGTAAGAATATTGTGCTTATTGGCCTTCGTTATCAGTTATGGAATTGACCGCGATATTTAGCCACAGGTGGCAGCACCCTCACCGCGTCAGTGTGGATAGGCAGTTGGCTACGCGCATCGAAATGTACAGGGTTGCGCACTTTTGTGTTGGCGATTTGGCCGATTATCTGCTAATGAAACGCGCCGGCGGCAGTCAGCTGATAATGTATAACACTCCAAGTCGCATTTTTCACGAAGCACGCACAAACTGGTCATTCAACGGGGGACTGGCACTCAGCTGCGTGGCTTGTGTTTCCGCTGTTCCCTCGTGTTTAGTGTAAGGGTTCGGCTTGCAATATGTGTCGTAAAGTAGTAAAATAAGAAATTCATCCGTTAATCTTACTAATTAGTTGAATATTTGTTTCAATTTCTCGACCTACTTAATGTACGCCTCATTGAATGATCCAGCTCAATGATAACACTTATGCTAGCGATCACAGACAATTTCTAAACATTCCGTAAAGCTTGATTTTGAGCACCCTGTATATTGCGTAAAAATACGAGCGACTTTGAGCAATATAGAGTGTACATGATAAGTGAATAGGCGCTTTTACTGCTGCAGTGCTAGCTCGCATATGAGTGAACATTAGTAACGCAACAAGTCATGTTCCAGAGTACTACGCCCACTGGATAACTGAAAACAAATGTGTTACCTCATCCACCAGCACCTGCATCATGCAGGACTAGAAGCCTTTACTTGATACCTCTATTTTTTTGTTTATTGATTTACTACATATGCCCTGCGGCGAATGCCCCCAATAAAAAACTTCAAGCTCAAACTGCTTAGATAAAAAATACCCTATTCGTAGAATAAATACAACAGACATTTCAGGCATACATATAAAGCTTGCTTCTATATCAAACACCTATTTTAAAGTTTCTTTAGGTCGCTTGAAAGTATCGCAGCATCACTATCATAGTTTTGAAGGGGTGCCTTCATTCTTCTGCCAAGCCCCCATCGTAGGCACGTGCATGCTCTCGAGGAAGAGCATAATAAAAATTTCGTCTGGTGATAAAAGCCCTTGCCATAAAACCACTTATAGAGCTCCTCATTCTGCTTTTCACAACCTGGTAAACCACTCATGGCCTATATCCTGGCATAATATCGAGTCAGTATTTGAGCGCTCATTTGTCTGTTGTTTTTTTTTTTTTTTGCTTGATTGTATTTTCCTTTCTTCAGCTGGAAATAAGACTCCATAAATACTGTGACGACCCACTGATGCAAGATTACGATAATATCGCTGAAAGGCTCCGTCGTCTAGACCCATAACTACGCAAACAAAAAACGTGGCCCATCAATTTCGTCGTGAAAGTGCCACACAGCGTACCACACTTCGCGTCCACAATGGTCACCTGGCAGCACGAAAGAGCAAGAGCTAGACCCAATGATTGCGCCGTGGATTTCACATGAACGAGCACCGGCCATTGACCCTTAGCTTTAAACCATGGTTTTGATGCAGCGTAAAAGGCGATCTGCCGCTTCTGAGTGGCGGGGAATGCAATCAAGTCGTTGCTACTTCGATTTTTTTTTTCACTCCGACAGCATCTAAGTGCATGAAACTGGATTTCCATGTGCGTCCGTCCTTCCGTCCACTCCGTCGCGCTGACTACGGTCTTTGTAGTCAGCAACGCCATTTTTTCCTCGTGAGGTCGCCTTGTCATCCCCAAGTTCACCATCACCATCGGTCAAAGAAGACTAATACTTTTGTTCCCACCACCACCCCCACTGGGATTTTAAGCCATGTAATTGCAACCATGTGATTTTGGGACTCGATCGGGCGCGCTAAGCGCTGCGCTGTGGCGTAACAGCAGCACTGGACAAGTGTAAGGCTTTGAATTCTGCACAGACAATGAAAGTGGTGGGGCCTGCGAATGCATTGCGGAGGCTAGAATAAGCAATGCTGTAGCAGACGGCGATCGCAGTATGTGCATCACACAGATGTTCTTGACAAGATGGCGCTGTTATTGCGTGCCTTTATTTTTAATGCTTGTGAAAACGGCATCGGTGACACACAAGACGCAAACATGACAATGATGGTGATCAGCCCACAAACATAGCTCTCATTCAAAATAGATGATGGCCCCAGAATTGATGGCATCACTACCAACGACATCGCAATGATTACGCCACATATAGACTAATATAATTTGTTACGTACTAGCGCACAGGATTCACAGCTGCCAAGTTCCCGATATAACGGCACTACAAAATCTAGAGGCAAAAAAAAAAGACTCACTCAAATCTCGTTGGTGGCACTGTGTCATTACAGTGGCGACATTAGTTGTAGATGAAGTTTTGCTCTCGGGCTCATAGAACCTGAAACGCGGGAACCCCTCAACATAGCAACTGCCTCATCGTCTGCAGCTGAAACACTGATTTACATAAAACGGAATTTCAAAACTGACGCAAGGAGACTTCGTATATAAAGGTAATCTCAACTGTAACAATTCCAACACGTCGGGCCGCTGATGCTTGTACGTTGTCCTACTGAATGACAAAAAAATGGTGGAAAAAACTTATCGAAACTTGCTAGACTAACTACCAGGTTAAACTCACCGTGGTAACACACAAAAACAAACAAAATAAGCGTGATATGCCACGACAATCGCAACCAATAATAGAAAAAAGCTAAATGTTGAACCACCTTCAACGAAATAATTATCATAATTGTTTGGCCAAGGAGCTGCAAACCTGAAGTTCCATAAAGGTGATTTAAAAAAAGTAGTAAATAAATGGTAAATAAGGTACATAAAGCAGACACGTTCGCTGTATGTAAATCTAATCTAATTTTACATGGGAAGCCGCATAGAGCTAATGTCTGTCCATGCATTTGAACTTCCACAAAATGCATTACTGTTCTGTACACAAAGAAAGCTTCGCACATCACAAAGAAGACAAGTTCCCAACTTAGTTACGTAAGCAACACTTTCTTTTTCTAATATCATACAATTTATAATTACCATTCAGCTATTATAATGAGTACTTGCTTTTCCCGAATTTACACCTCAAATATAGATTATTTCAAGACCACATTCATTCCCGACCTCAACCAAGAACCCTGTAAGTGCTGGCATGGCTATTTTTGTTGGCGGGACCGCCCGTTCCCTTGTAGTGAGAAAGAGCAATTACTTGCGGAAAAAAGAGGGATGTAAATGTCAAATGAAGGTCTTTACTGTGCGACAATGCTGCTGTAGCAGTAATTGAATTCAGAGCAGAAGGAATCGCTGAAAACAGCTGCCTTTGTTTCGTTACCAACAAACTGCCCATCTTACCTCAATTTGTGCCCTTCATTAAAAACAACATGTACCACAAATGTACGGCATCATAATCAGTCCATTTATGTGCATTGTAGGACGAAGGCATCTACCGACGATCTTCAATTACCGCTGTCTTGCACCAGCTGATTCTATCTTATGCCTGCGAATTTCCTCGTTTTATCACGCCGCCTATTTCTCTGCCGTCCTCTACTGCGCTTTCGATCCCTTGGTACATACTCTAGCTGTAATTATAATAGACCACCGGTTATCTTCTCCGCAAATTGCATGGCCGGCCCATGTGGATTTCTTAATTTAATGCCAATTGGAATATTGGCTATCTTCCTTTGCTCTGTAATCCACACCTCTGTCTTCCTGTCTCTAAACGATACGTCTGATATAGTTATCTGCATCGCCCATTCTATGGTCCTTAACCTTTTGCAAGTTTCTTTCTTAGCCTCCAAGTTCGCGCCCCATATGTTAGCATCGGTAGAATGGAGGGACTGTACCCTTCATTTTTTCAAGAACAGTGGTAAGTTTCCTATATATCATAAACTCGTAATGCCTGCCGCATGCGCGAAACAAGTTTTTACATTCGTCTGCAAATATTATTTTCACAATCAGGGTCCCCTGTGATTTATTAGCCTAGAAAAACACATTCTTGCATAGATTTTAGAGGCTTACTGCCAAACATGAATTATTGCACAAGAATGCCACTAGTCGTATAAATCTTAAAGTAATTTATAAATTAGCCAATATAAATTTTGTCAGTCAATATAAAACACACGAAATAACCAGATCCTACGTGCTCGATGCCTCGTCTTCACCATCAGCAGCACGTGCAATGCCACCAAGCAGCACGTGCAATGCCACCAACGGGGCATGCGCAACGACCTGCCTGACCCCGAACAGAAACAGTTCGCCATGCATTCTCCCATGCATGCCCTGAAGGATCGTGCCAGTGACTGACCGTTCCCACCCTCTACCATCGAGAGCTCGATGCCTGCCGCAACAGAGAGGAAATAACATCACCCCCGAATGCCAGTGGAGGTCTATGCCACGAACACGGGGGCGGCGACGTCCGGAAACGGCGTTTGCTGCATGCAACCCACTAGGTTCGTCGATGCCCCCGTGCCGAAGCAACGATCAATCTTTTTAAGCGTCGAGCGGGAGAAACGCTGACGCGTGCGAGCAAGCGCTGAAAGCGAAAGATTGCGTGTGCCTGGCTCGGCAATTCGTTGCCCCAATGCCGCCATGGTCCACTGGATGCCGCCACTCGCGGTCAAGTGCGGTCACGTTGTTTCGATGCTTGAACGCGTGCGGCCTGGACCCCCCTGTGGGGGCTGTATGGCGCAACGGCGAGCACGTATCAGCAATTTCGTCATGGTGGTCTACAGCTGTCGACAACGCTTGCATCTGCTGTGGGTCTGGGCTCGAGGAACATCCGATGCTGATGCCGCCGACCGTGCTGTTCATGTTCTAACTCGGCAAGGAGCGATCACGCACTAATAATTACTCTCTGCGAGTGTCTGCGTAAGGTTAAAGGACGCAGCTGCAACGGAATCTCTAATAAGGGTTCGTCAGATATCGTGAGAGTCGTTTGTGTACAACTGTTGCATACAGCAATTTACGAATTGTAGCTGGTGAGTTTGCAAGATGCGTCCACTTCAAATTGATCTGCATGACACCAGTCGATATAATAATTACAAAAGTGGAGGACGAAATACATGGGCATTCCAGATACTATTGTGCCTCTATGCATAAAACAGGCTATTGTTAAAGAAGTAAGTGGAACAATACATTTTTACGGCGACTTTGATAACGCACAATTCCAAGCTAGTGTCATTCTGGAAATTCATTTGCAGTGAATACGCCTTGCAAGCTCACCGGCTAGAATTCATAAATTGCAATATGCGCAGTAAAGTAATTAGTTGAGAAGTTCATTAGTAAATTTTGGTAATTATTTGAACAAGTGTTTCGATTTCTTGTGGAAATAAAGTCTGCCTGTCAGGTTCTTAGCAAAACGGCGCTTTAAGCATTGAAGCACAAAATTAACTGGAACGCCAATGCATTTCTCCGCAAAGTTCGGAAATTAATATCGCGAAACTGGTGTCATCCCGAGAATTCGTTCCAAGTGGATCCGGCTTGCGAACTCCACGGCTACAATTTGTAAATTGCAATATGGGGCATCAGGTAATGAGTTAAAAACCTAATTAATACATTTGTGTTAATTATTCGATTATGAATTTCACCTTTTGGTGCAAGTAATGTCCGCCTTTTCGAGTAGACAACCTCATTAACTAGAATTGGGCTATCTGCTCCAGGCAACCTTAAATACATTTTGAAATTGTTCGCGGAAACACCCTGTATATATATATATATATATATATGCGTGTGTGTGTGTGTGTGTGTGTGTGTGTGTGTGTGTGTGTGTGTGTGTGTGTGTGTGTGTGTGTGTGTGTGTGTGTGTGTGTGGTGGGTGGGTAGGTGGGTGTGTGTGTGTTGACCACAACAAGCCAGCAGACAATGAAACGAAGGAGAGCAACGGCGAAATCAGCTGCGTTTGACACTGAAATGTCGAAAATAATCAAGAAAACGGAAATGAAAGTGAGCTAAAGATAACTTGTCGCCCCCGGTAGCCGAACCTGCAACCTCCACATTACGCGTGCATTGCACTATCAATTGTGCTGCAACGACGGCTATCAATCCGTCTACTAACTTGGTTATTTATGTTTACTAGATATAGCCCTGGTATAGTGTCAGCTAGCGCCACTTTCATTTCGTTGTACCTCTCTTCTTGAAACTGCAGCGCACACACAAGAAACGAGGACACAAGGCAAAGGTAACACGCCTGTGTGTTACCGTTGTATTGTGTCCTCGTTTCTTTTGTGTGCGCTGCAGTTTCAAGATGAATAGCTACAAACTCACCCAATTTGCAGTACATTTACAATTTATTATACCTCTCGTTGGGCGGAAAAGTTTGTGGCATAAACACAAAACGCCAGGTTAACATTTGACGGCAAACGGCATAGATTTATTTGCAATGAGGCATACAGCATATATATATATATATATATATATATATATATAGTGACGTCACCACGCTTTTATATATAATGGGTGACCCATCTAGCAACTCATTCGGTTCATTCTGAGACTGCCATGGTTAGAGCACGGAAATTGAAGACACCAGAAAAACAGCGTGAATACAATGCTCGACCATGTGTGGTGTTTGAGACAGCTTCGCTGGGAATTCACGATCGCAGGGCGGGATGGCGGCCAATTTTTTCTTTCTTATTTTCTACATTTCAATTTAAACCGCAGATAATTTCCCTGGTGCTTTGCTTGGCTTCATTGTTGGCATGATTAACCAAATCGAGACCCTCGGTTTCCCTTCTTCTCTCGTTCATTCATAGCTAGGGTCTCGAATCTCGCAGCCGTGATGTCGTTAGGTATCATACGATGTTTTTTTTAGCCCCGTACCTGACCTCCTAAGTTCGCGTGTTACGTGACGCCATCGTGCAAAAAATTATGTTCCACATCCGCCAACCTTGGCTCTGAGTGGTGCTGACTAGCACTCCCAGTGCTAGATATAGTGAACATAAAAACCCAAGTTAGTGGACGGATTGATAGCCGTCGCCGTAGTATACGATTGGTAGTGCCACGCACACATAATGTGGAGGTTGTGGGTATGGCTCCCTCCGGTGACAAGTTATCTTTTCGTCCACTTTCATTTCTGTTTTCATTATTATATTCTACATTTCAGTTTAGACCACAACTAATTTCCCCGATGCTTTCCTTGACTTCGGTGTCTACTGATTTTGTATGGTCATGATAAACAAGATCGAGCTCCTCGGTCCCCCTTCTTTTCTCGTTCATATACTATATGTATATATAGAACATAATAGTGGCACTGCGAATTGTGTTTCTATAAATCCGCTCACCTAGCGCGATGGAAGTGCAATGTGGGTACTCAGAGTATCCTGGCAGCAACCCGAGCACACCCTAGCACCATTACAAAATACCAGCTCGAGAGCTGCTATTCTGACGCAAAAGAATCATTATTGAACAAAAACTGCGACGAAATATCCTGGTTTTCTATTTACACTTTCAACTACCCTGTACTTAGTTCCCCACTTTCTTGGCCTCTTCCTCCATTCTGTGTGCCGCTTTTGAGGTACAGCTATTTGTGCACTTGAGCGCCCATTTCTTTTCATCCATGTTCCTCAGTCCTTTTTCAAAACAAACTTTTGGGGGTGTTTCTTTGACCTCTAAAAAAAGGTTAACCAATGTCGCCCTGCACTGCCTCATTCGGTGTTGTAGCATTGGCCCCCTATGCCAATCGTCCCACCGACCTATGGTTAGCATTGAACCCCGACATGACACGAATAAAAATTAGGGGGCGCTACGGTCAAGCACAATTGACCGTATATAGGGCCCCCTCCTGCCTACTTTCCTCAATCATTCTGCCTGCCGAGTTTTGAAAGTATAATGGGCTGGCATGATTTAGCGCACACGTACAGTCGCGAGCAAAAACTTAAAAACCGCAAGTGCGACGAAAAATGTTTTTTTTTTCTTCGTGGTCTCGGCGTGCAGAGGTGCATCAAGTGACACAGCCCACGTGGGTGTGTTCCCCTGATGCACTGAAACAATTTCACGTGGCGCGTTTGTGCTACAAGAAACGTTTAGGTTTTGATGATGCCGATGTCTGTAAACATTTGTTCCCGGGGGTACAATTTACCAGTTGTATATAAGGTGTCACCCTCAGACCACTACTGACGGTATAATGAAGCCCCTTCACCGGAAACTATTGTCATAGAGGGCAGCGCAGTTATAGTCAGAGGTCACTCACCTTGCACGCCTTGCTGACGAGCTTGTGGACAAAGTTGTCCGGGTACACCTCGTGCGTACTGAACGTCGCCAGATCGATCCTTGACCGGCGCCGGATCTCCTCCCAGCGTTCGGCCCCGTAGACCGAAGTCACGTACTGGCTCAAGTTCTCGAAGATCAGTCCGTACATGTCTGCTCTTTATCGCCTACTTCCTTCGGCGAGACAGTTTCCGGGAATGAACGTGCACAGAAACACCACGCTGCGCAATCCTCACAAAGGTTGACGACTATAAAAACCACTTTCCTTCAACCGTCGCACTTAAGTCTTCTATACTCTGCTTGATTCGTGACTTTCAGTTCGCGGAATTACTAAAAATACCGCTTGCGGTAACTATGCATAAACCATACAGTGCCTGAACAGCTCTATGCCTGCCATATTTTACATGAAAATCCCTGATTTCCCATTATGATTTTCTTTGCAAAGAGTAAATTCAAAACTTCGTTCTTTCTCGTGCTTGCTAAAATGCAGTTTTATTTTTTTCTTCGCGCTCCCGTTATTTATTTAACAGCGCATTCTACTATCTGATTTGTAGAGTATCGCTGACGCAAATGCTTCGCAAATTCGATAGCTGTATCGTCTGGAGATAACTGCGTACGTGATTAAATTTCATTGCGTTCACACGCGGCTACTCGCGCACCTGGGCCCAGAGCGTAATGTGCGAATGATGTCCATCTGCACTACGGCGTTTTGGCCAAAATAGAAAGATGCTCTGTGTTTAGAGGTAGCTCGAAGGCATTTGACACATTCTCAATGGTCTTCCATCTCCTGGCCTCACGCTGTCGTAGTTCATGGTCCCGTTGATGTTCAGATGAAACCTGCATTAGACAAGAGAACACAATAATGTCCAATATAATCAGTTGTATTCGTAGTACTTATAGGTCAATATGAACGCCTTAGCACGCAGTTAAACTTGACAATAGCAGTTTGGTTACTGACACAGCCGGGAACGAGGTCTAGAAGTCGGAATTCAATATCGCCGGCCTATCGGCTCATTACTACGTATGAGCGTATGTGACGACGCCCATTTAAGCTTTCCAGTACACCTAATTTCCTTCAAGCGCATAAAAAATAGAGAAAAGCGAATGTAAGGAGCACTAAAATACACAACACACTTACTCAAAAAATTGACACATTGAGCCCTTTTATTCTGGATTGCTGGTCGTAATACCACCGTGAGAGAGAGAAAGGGTTGCTCTCTATATCCGTGAAATATGAGAAAGTCGCACTTAAACCCCCTGCTGTTCCCTGCCACTCCTATACTGCATATCGCACAGTAACGTAATAGAACACTTCGGACTCCTGAGCCACGCATTCGAATAAGAAAAATTGTGCATGAAGTGCATGAACCATAGATGGTGATTGTCATTGTAAGGGAATAGCCGAATACTTCTACAGAAATATGTTTGCTTTATTAAAGGAATGGTGCGCTTGAAGGAGTATATTTGTTACAGTGAGGATATCTAAATGGAGCTTGTTGTTTGATTGGGTAGTTCCGTAGAAAACAGAGACCTTAACCAGCACTTCCTCACCCCGAATAAAGAGTTTGGCTAATGCACAAATATTTGCGACTAGAGTTTCCCGCCATAATATGATATAGTGCGCCGAATGTGAAACCACTGGGCGAAACGTAGTTGGGTAATTATTTTTCATAAACCACAAGAAATCTAAAGAACACGTACGACCTGGCACTGCCTTGCAAAACTACAGCTAGTGAACCAGCCAAGAAATTTTCTTTACATTTATGGCTTGCACTGAATGTCTCAAAATGGCATTTAATTTGTCCATGTTGGCTCAAGGTCGCGATCACTTCACCAATGACAGCTCCCTAAACAGCTATTATTACATTTGTACACTGACCCCAACACACAACGTGTTATATAAGGACGAAACTTCAACACAAATCTCTGTGGACCCCGACGGCGTTTTGTATGTTGTGGCTGTAACAGCTAAATGCTAGTTGTGCGAAAATTCGAAATTTCGAATAGGAATATAAAAGCCTTTGCTATGCGATTGCATAATCGATTTGAGAACTCACAATTGCAAATTGTGAAATTTTCGTTGGTTTTTTTTTTGTCATTCAAATACGTAGTGCATAACGACACCTATCGCGGTCTAAAAGGACAGAGAGCGACGGAAGTGACAATTGTCCCGATTATACTGTTGCAGTGGAGCTGCGGTTGCTGCTCTGGAGCACCGTTTCATTATGAATGATAATTCTCAATCAATCATTATGAATGCTTCACTGTTAGGCAGCCTATATGTCAATGTTTTAGTCTATTCAGGGCAAAGAAATTTATTATTTGACCATTTGCACCATGTTTCGGTCCCTTTAAATCAGTTTGCGATGCTGTTCTTCTTGAACAACCACTGCTCTCATTGTACGACAACTGGCCTCCTTGAAAGAACTCAGCATTCTTAGCGCGTCTTTCGACGTGCTGGTACCTGTTTGTTTGTTATTACTGTCATTGTCATGCTGCACCGGATAGAAAAAGGCAGTTTTATCATTAAGAAGCTCCATAGACGACCGGGCATTCATTTGCAAACGGAATTATATCTATTTAAATATGCCGCTAAAAATTTATATAAAGTAGTGTCAGTAAGCCTAATTTTTAGGAAGACGAACTCTACGCAAGCTCTTTATTTCACTGCATTTTAAAATTAAATTTTCGATATACTATGCATTATTTGGAGGTTGCTATTCTCGAATATTTTTAGTCGATTTGATCCGTGAATTCACCTATACTAAATACGAATTTAATTTGACAATATTTGGCGGACAAAGGCTTTCGCTCGTTAAAGCTGTTTGCCAGTGGTCGGCCACATTTCCTAATAGTATGTCTAACACCGCGATTGCATGAGGCATGCTTCTAAGAATGCTTTCAGAGTGAGAACATTTCCTTTTCTGTTTGTTGCAAACGCAGTTCTAGACCTAGCTCTCCCGAGCTCTGTGGGTACAATATTTTTTTGTGTCCTCGTTTATTCGTGAGGTGTACGCAGAAGCATTCCGAAAACAAGGAAACATTCTACTGTCACTGCATTCTATGGAAATGCTAATGAGGAACACATAGTTAGAGTTTTTGTAATATGGCGTACATAGAACATTGCTGGCCTATAATGAAAGTGATTCGTTAAAGATAACTTACTTATAGTCCTAGAAAAATGTTGGTAGGGAGCAACCTATGTTTCGAAGTGCTGAAGTTACTGCCGTCTATCTTAGTGCATTTCTTTTAGCATGGTAAGCATTCCTTACCAAATATGTACCTTTCAATACCAGCTCCAAACGAATTATACCGCTAGCTAGTACACGACATTCATAAATTATGATCGTGCCAATCTTTTCGCGCAAGGCCCGCCAGGCTCTAAAGTTAGAGTCTGATTGTTTAAGTCACTGCCCCATAAGAAAAAGTGGCGAGTTTCTAGAAACTCGCCGAATATCTTGGAAGTTGACGCGGGTGAACTTGTGCACCTTTATTTAATGCAAGCGATGTAGCAAGCAACAAAATGAACAATGATGAAATCGTCTACATCCCAGACACCACCTCATTACGATTCTACACGCACACGCACGCTACGAACGCCGCACTAACTGGCAAGAGCGCCTTTTGAGGGATCAGTAGTTAGTGTGCATGCACTGCTGCCGCTACAACATTGCCGCCCGCAAGAATTGAATACTAGGGGGCGGCAGCCGGAATAACTTGTTTGACAATAACCTATTCACTTTGACATCGCCTCGAGGTTACGACAATGCCGGCGACACACGCCCATCAATCCTCTGGAGCTTATTTTGGCCGTGCCGCCAGCGATAGGTGACGTCGCGTTCCTTTGCAATGACTGCTTTTTGGCATAAAATCAGGTGGGCAGTTTCGAGGCCAACACAACGACGTCTCCAAAAAAAAAAAACTGTTGCTGCAAGCCATGGAATGACTCTGCAATGCGCTCCCACCGCAACCATCTCGAAGAGACATCAGGCACAGGCGAAGAGCGGTGGTGCTGGCGGCGCGACCGATGAGGCGCTGGGACGTGGGGGAAAGAGGCATCCGTCGCCTTCGGAAATCGTTTTTTTTTCGGTGGATTTATCCGAAAAAACGGCTCGTTTTCATGATAGTTTCTTATCAATGCTTGGAGACCCGCGACAGGTTTCTGCCAGCTCTTAAACACCAGTGAGTGAAATACTGCCGGATTCCAATGAGTTTTGCCACTGTCGACTTTCGGCAACTTTTGCGGAAAGCATTTCGATGTCAGAGAACGCATTTATTGTCTTTCATTTTCAGTGTTTGCATTGAAACCAACGTCAGGAACACAGTGCATCAAAATTCTAGAAATCGCCATGGCGTATCTACAGAATAGGTATTAAAAACTGTACTTAGAATGATCATCTAGGCCTGGCATAGCTTCGCTAACAAAGCAGTTGTGTTTTTCTCAGCCTAGCTGACACTGTAGCGCCTGCTCAGCTTCTAAAAGGAACCCTTGGACACAAACGACAAATACTGAGCAGCCACGAAATATAGGTGCACTTGACTCCTTCGGCGTGTTTTTGTTCTCTAAGTACAATGACCACACGTACGTTATACACTACAACGCCATTACATTAGCAGCGAGTGAACTGAATTGGTTTATGTCGCAATAAGACATTGCCACCCATACACACTTCACAGGGTCTTACACATATAAAGCCGTACATTGTATTATACTTCATGGGAAAACGTTGCCACCAAAATTGCGAGAACTGTTCGCCAAGAGAAAATCGAGTAGACGTGTTGTTGAAAACGCTTTCGGCTAAAAAGAAAATAATGGGCAGAGAATGCCTACTAGAGCCGTTTAGCATTGTAGGCGCATGTGCGCGTTTTGTTCTGGTCACTTGTAACCTACTTTGTTTATGCTTCCGTCATTTCCGGAACAGCATTCGTATTTCTTGAAACGCTTAACTTTTTGAAAATCGTTCCATACAGTACAGATATTTTATTCAGTTGCTCACCAGTTTCGCCGTAGCAAATATGCGTTTTATGACTGACAGTTTATGCGCAATAAAGAGTATTCAACTTCCTTTGTCAAAAAATTGTTCACCTCCCTTTATAGGGCGCATGCGCCTGCCCAAAGGCCGAGTGCCATATTGAATGACGCTTTGCATGCTCGCTAAAACATTCTTTGTTGGAACTGAAAAAGCACGAAAGAGGACGAATAAAGAAAGCCAGGAGCACATGAAGCGAAATTTAACGACAAACTGCGTGGGCAAAGAGAAGAAGCAGCGGCACGATTCAAAATGTTCAAATCAAATCAAAATATTTATTCCAACATTACAAGACAAATGCAATGTTGAGGATGAACGGCAAAAAGCCTTCTTGAGGCTTGACTTGTGCTGCATCCTATACACTTGGCAGAGCAGTGATTACTAAGCACTAAATGATCAATAGAAGCTCGTAAACATGGCAATGCAAGGTTTACAAGTCAGTTTTAAGAGATAAGCGTTATCGAAGACTTATTGAAAAAATATTGAGGGGAGATTATGTTACATTTCATATAGTAATACCTATGTATGAGAGTGTAGAAAAGCCTTAAGTTCTGGAGGGTTCAATATCAATATCTATTTCTTTAGGATAATTTATTAACCTCGGTAAATTATTTTCAGGCATCTGTTTGCTATAATTTATCCTATGTCTTACAACATTCCATATTTCAGTGTGGCGGGTGGTGTAGGCAGGTACATTGTGATGCAGGTTGACAATTTCCACAAGCGTTATAACGTTATGTTTCTTTATACTGAAGTATTACTCCCGTAGGAGTCTATATGTGTACAAGTCATGAATTTTTTTATGTGGTACCTATCGAAGAGTGGTGCGGTGTGTTCAGTGTAAGATACATTGACAATAATACGTAGCGCCCTTTTATGCATGACAAGTATATTGCTAAGATTTGTTTGTGTGGTAGTACCCCATACTAAATGACCGTAATTAATATGCGAGGCAAACAAAGCATTATAAAGCAGTATTTTAACAGAAGTGGGGAAAGTGTGTCTATTGCGACTTAGCATACCAACTGTGCTGCTGAGCTTCTTGAGGACTCAGTATTTGTGGTCGTCTCATTGTGAGGTGTTGGAGAAGGTTAGACCAAGAATTTTAATTGTGTTCACAAACTCAATATTCATAGACTCATACATTAAATTGTGATGCTGCGGGATGTCTTTACCTGGCGCTCGAAAAATTACTGCTTTGGTCTTATTGCAGTTAACCTATATAAAATTCTTGTTTGACCAAATAGAAAGCCTATCAAGAAGTTCATTTGCCATTCTCAGTATTTCTGTGTAGTTATGAGACGATAATAAAATACTTGTGTCATCGGCATACATTACAAATTTTGCTTGTTTGTAAATCGATATTAGATCATGGACATATATGTTGAAAAGTAGCGGCCCCAGAATACTTCCTTGTGGTACACCTGAAATTATTTGTTTGGGTAGCGATTTGAATTCATTTATTGAGACAAATTGATACCTGTTATTGAGATAGGAGGATAATAATGCGAGTGGTGTGCCCCTTACTCCATACAATTATAGCTTACTGAGGAGAATATTGTGATCGATGTGGTCAAAAGACTTCGTGTAATCAGCAAATATACCGATTGTTATTAACCTGTTTTCAATGTTTGTTAATATGTACTCCTGATCTAAGAGTGTCAGTTCTATGGATTTGTGCTTCTGAAATCCATACTGAGATTCACTTATAAGGTGGTATCTGCAACAAAATGATGACAACCGATTTTGGATAATTTTCTCTAAGTCCTTTGAGAAAATTGGGGGGATCGATATTGGGCGATAGTTTTTTTACGTTTTGTTTGTCACCTTTTTTTTAAATATGGGGGTTACTCTGGAAGTTTTCATTCTGTCAGGAAAAGTACCACAAGAAATACAAAAGTTGTAAATGTACACCAAAATAGCGGCGATTTCATAAATGACATATTTAGTGGGCCGTATCTGCAGGTCGTCTATGTCAGAGCTACGTGAATTTTTAAGGTTCAAATAAACGGAACACACCTCAGCAGAGTCAGTTGGTGCGAGAAAAACGGAATTTTTGTTTCTAGGTGTTATGATACTAGTGGGCCGAGAATTCGGATCAAGATTCTTGGCTACGAAGTATTGGTTAAATACATCAGCAAGTTCCTGGTCTTTCACTAGGCGTCCGTTTAATGAAATTTCTTGTGGTGACTCTCCCTTCTGATTCCTTCCCGTAAGAGCGTTTATCTTGTTCCACAGTTTATTAGTTTGTCCTGTGCAAGATTCAAGCTCCCGAATATATTACGCGTCTCTTGCCGTTCTTAATTCTTTTGTTAACTTATTTCTAAAGGTCGTGAACAATTAAAGATGCAAAGGTTCCCGAGTTTAAAAACTTCGCATACAACTTATCTCTTTTTCTAATTTTCCTTAAAAGCTCTTGAGTTTCTTTGTACTGTAATCTTTGTACTGATTTTTCGCTCTTTCGTGACAAAGTGTTTCCTGTATACTGCAACAAAGTTACTAATGAAGATATCGTAAGCCTTTTCTGCCGTGTTTTCTAGAAAAACTTTATCCCAACAGGTTTCTCGTATTTCGATCTGAAATGCTTCCAGAGAGTTTTCAGTGATGCTTTGCAAGGTTATACACGTTTTCTTCATTTTGTTGGTGCCTTCGGGAGTTTTAACAGACATACATATTGGCATAAGGTCGCCTATGCAGCAGCTTAGAACAGCACTTGAAACATTGGTCGAGTCATAGTTTGTGATCAAGAGGTCGAGCAGTGTTGCTGATGTGGAGGTTAATCTTGTTTCTGAGTTTATAACATTCGCGTACCCATAAGATGTAAGTAGTCTTTCAAAATCTATTGTTTTGCGTGTAGCACCTTTCATGTCAGTGTTAAAATCACCACCAATATTAACTCTCTGCCTATTCTCACTTGCAAAAATTGTTTTAAATTCTCAAGAAAAGTCAAAAACATGCAATAGTCTCCATCAGGGGGACAACAACACGTGGCAAGAAGCAAACACTTGCTTTCAACACAAAGCATTTCGTAGTCATTGGTAATACAACAGCAATGAGTTAACAAATCAGTTTTCATAGAGTCATCTATCAATAACGAGACACCTCCGCCACGTCTTCATGTCCTGTTCAAGTAAAATGTGTTTTAGTTAGACAATTTAAATACCTCAGTATCTTCATTACACCATGTTTCATTAAACATAACAACGTCGCAGTTTCTGTTTATATCAGCAAAGCATCATTCTAATTCCGGAATTTTATTATTCAGCGACTGGCCATTCATATGTACACAGCTCAGTCGTTTTTCACCGAGGCCTCGAGGAGTGAACCATTTTTCTTTTGGTATGTATTGCAAACTGTCCATGAGGAAAAGGAATTTTCGAAAGCAACCAAACGAAGAGCACGTCTACAAATGTAGAGCTTTAAGTCATCTTCACATTTATTCATTGCAGCGGTTTCACCTGGTGGTCTACGCGCGAGAATCTTGCTACATGTGTGCCATACGAACTGGTAGCCTGATCCCTTCGCCCATTCTTTGGCGAATGTAAGCAGTTTCCTAGACCGAGACGTCATATTTTCACAGATGTACCGCTTATCGTTGGGACCGTTTAGAGCCTTCCTTTTAGCCATGAAGGCATTCTTAAGTTCATGGCGAGCACAGCGCACATTGTCTTCGATGTCTTGCGCTACAGTGAAGCGCAAAAGGTCGTGAACGTAGCCGTGTGTCGGCCGCGTCGTACGCCGCACATCGTCATGTTATTTCTGCTGTATTCCGGACACTACATGAAAATATAGTAGCACCAATCCACGATGAGGCCAAACTTACCAAAAGAAAACGATAGTCGTCGCCATACGGTGCGCGCTTAAGGCGGTAATCATGATTTTCTATTAATTAGTTCATCTCGTTCTTCAAGTTCACCGCCCTTACAAGTAAACGAATCGGATGGCAAGACATGACAGTAAGAGCAACTCTGCGTGCGGATTGCCCTATGTTCGACGGCGCGCGTTGGACGCTTCCGGCGCCGGCGTTCGCCCAAAGGAAAACATATTTAGCGTGTTCTGCATTCCGGTATACCCATTGGCGTTTGTGGATTATCGGGTTAGCGGAGGCGTAAACGTGTGCAGTTGGGTTTGTTGCGCCACCTACATAGTGGCGCAGAGCTCAACAAAATCAACACAGAATTATTCCTGTAACGAAATATATTACACTTCGCTGCAGGTGCAATATACCAGCACTGGCGTAATCATGAATACGTAGCCTCTTTAAATATCTTTTTCGGGAGTAACCCTGACGGAACGCGAAAACATGTTTAAATCCATTTCGGTTACTCGAAGCGTCACCAGATGTCGCTACCAGCGTCCGGGACACCCTAAATATTTCCAATGGAGAGCTTGAGCTCGTCAGATATTCCGGTATACGCAGGCGGACTGGGCGTTTAGGCGGGTAGACGGAGGTGGCACAGAGCTCAGTCCGACAAACACAAAGCTATTATTGCATGACCAAGTGTACTATATATATATATATATATATATATACATATATATATATATTTGCTGCTGTAAATTATTGGCCGCAGCGAATCATAACAGGATTAGCTGCGAAAACTTTACATCTGCAGTAAAGTAGAATGCACGGGGTAACTGTAGTAATATCTCTGTGTGTGTCTGGTTAAGATCTGCGTCGACAGGTGGCGTCACCTGTCAAGCCGATCATGTTTACGTCTCCCCTCACCTGGTAATCTGAGCTTCTTTTCATCCACCAAGTCTCTATCTGATATGCTAGTAGCGGCAGAAGGAATGATTGTTCACTTTTCTTTTCAAGGATAACGGTAAACGGCCGGTGACGATTTGGTAACGCCTGCTGTGTACCAACCCATTTTTATTCTTCTGCATGTCCGTTTCATGATCATAGTCGCCTGTACGTATTTGACCTCGATAAGCGTTTTTTTTTTCAGAGATTCTACATGCTGGTTGACGCAGGTTGCCGAGATATATTCACATTTTTTTCTGACTCCTAATCCTTCCATTGAGTACTTCTGGCACGCAGTAGACAGATTGTGTCTGCTTGCCTCACTATGTCACCGATTTTCATTTCGGTTGATTTTTCGCTTTTCCTGTGAAGAATTAAGGTTGATGTAGTATCTCTAAAGATGCTCGCTAATATGTTCACGAATGTTTCTTGTAATCCGTGACTACACAACACCTGTATGACATTTTATTAGCAGCCTTTAAATAGAACTTTTCTGGCCGCACATATCACCTAGGCTGACGACGCGTGCACTTGGTTGTTAGCAGAAATGACAGAAATTCGAGCACGTCGCCTCATAGATCTTTCAGCTTGCCGCGGGCAGACACGGGAACCACCTTTACTCTGGGAGGTCAGGTCGAAGCAAGGTTCTCAACTTTCTCGTTCATGCGTCAGTTCTGGCGTGTGGCAATGACCGTGTTTTATTTCCTATAAAACGTCTATTTATTTCAAGCTTTTTGCGAAGCGTCAACCTGTATTTTAAAAGAAAAATCTTGTACGGACGCTGTTCTATATTTACATTTTTGAATAACTCAGCTTTTTGGTCTATCACAAATTTCGTCAGGGTTAATTTTTAATCCGTCCAACGCCAACCAGCCGCCTCCAGATTCCGGCTAGAGCACTG
Source organism: Dermacentor silvarum (assembly GCF_013339745.2). Taxonomy (NCBI): domain Eukaryota; kingdom Metazoa; phylum Arthropoda; class Arachnida; order Ixodida; family Ixodidae; genus Dermacentor; species Dermacentor silvarum. The sequence continues at coordinate 129,812,189 of NC_051157.2, forward strand.
CACATGTCATTGCCAGGTTTCCCTGTGAAAACAATCACTCGACATGATGCTTGTCACATTGGGTGGACTCGGACAGATGCTCGCCGTGCCGGCAGCAAAGTCACTTAAGCACGGGACAGCAAATAATAACATTATTGCACGATTCACAACGCGGTGAACTGGACGAACACAAAAGGAATACACACATACAAAGCGTGAAGATGATTACAGCAATCAAGTATACATGCAAATCTTTGTGCAAGCGCACCGTCCCGACCATTGAATCCCTATGTCAACAAGTGTTGCTCCACGTGCACGGGCGCGCACGTGGTCCGCGTCTTCTTAAACACATCGCTCATCGTAGTGATCGCGCGTTGTTCTGTCTGAAATGCTTTCTTCCTTTGGCCTATATGTACTTCAAACATTCGTTATGGCTTACGGGGTAACGTTGTAAGCTACACACCGATACACGGGTTTTACGAATTGCTATAATTTTACTATATTGGTTGCGAGTATTATTTTTTTTTTTTTTACAGCTGTGCCCATATATAGTGCAAGAACGTTCAGGTGCCTGAAGAAGCAAGAAAGGTGCGAATTGAATGGCTGTTTGTGTAGAAGTGTTTGCGCATAACTAAGTGACAAAGGGTAAATTGTGCCCTAGTAAAATGATGGATAAAACGCATGCATTGTCGAATTGCGACGGGGGGTTTATGAGAACGATAGTTCAGCACAATGCGTTGGCGGGATAGTTGGTGCGAATCCATAATTACTTGTTTAGCGCAAAAACAACGGACACGTGAAAGACGACAGGACACGGCGCTACTCTCAACTGACCAACAAAAACAACGGACACGTGAAAGACGACAGGACAAGGCACTACTCTCAACTGACCAACTGGTCAGTTGAGAGCAGCGCCTTGTCCTGTCGTCTTTCACGTGTCCGTTGTTTTTGCGCTAAACAAGTAATTAAGTTTATCAGAACGTTTAGTCACCCTGTTGCTTTGAGTGCTAATACGCTGTTCGCGCGGTCTGAAATACACCTTCGGCAATTTAGTGATCAAGCCATCAAGAAACAAACACGGTTGATCAGTGATGCTAAGTCCCCATGCCGCAAGATGAATATAGCAGTGATGAAAACAGCGACTCCTTTTGCAGTAGGGGACGACAGCGCTAAATGTTAAGCAGTTACTGAAGAGACCACGGCAGCCATCACCCCACCGCGGCTGGGTGAGATGCTTGGGGGGGGGGGGGGGGGGGCGATGGCACAGCTGTCCAATTCTCGAATGCTGTCCAGTACGGCGGCGAGGTGTGATAAAGACAGCAATAAATTGTCGCTTTTTTTACCAAGAGTCTTGCTCAGGTAGCACTTCGGGCTTCCCCGGAAGTACCGGCGGTCGAAAAGGTAGCGAAACTGAAGGCACCAACTGCGAAGCCTTCGTGTTGCTTAAACACAGCCAGTCCATATTTTTGTGTGACGGAATACTACGATTCTCCTTTAGATCTCCTTTAGACGCAAGAATAGCCCTATTCCTACACCACTTACGACCCAGTGTATTTCAGTTGGGGCAGATAAATCGAAGTAAGACGATATGGAAGTGAGGAGGCGGCATTGTTCTCTAAACGCGTCATCGCATACAGGTCATGGCTGCCGGTGAGGAGCTGGGTCAAGGAGGCTATGATGAACTCTAAATTGCGGATGGAGCACCGGAAATAGGAAGTGAGGCCGACGAAGCTGTGGAGCTGTTTTACGGTGGTTCATTCTAGGAACACTCAGGAGGCATGCAGTTCTGCAGGGAGAGAGAGAGCGCTGTCCTTAGAAACTATGCGACCTAGATTCATTATTTTTGCAGGCTTCTGAGAGACATTTTAAAGAGCAGCGTTGTTTACCTGTTCCCCCGGTCTTGGCATCCTTCTATCACAGAGTAAACTGGGCCGATATCGGAGACTGCGCATAATTAAACTGAGTAGGTCTCGAAGATACTATAATCAAAGGTGGTGACTTAATTTGACTGGTTTTGATATTGATTGACGACGTGCGCCATCGCGAGCGCTCCATGTCGTTTCTAACGTACGCCATTCTCTTATACAGTGCATTCAGATCGCGTGTGGGCAGATCCTGACAATGCTATCTCAGTACAGTCGTTCAGGTATAGCAAATGGACCTAGTTTCTTTGAATCTGTCTCTAGGTTGGATATAGGTGTCTCGCTCAGTAAACGCAGCGGAGTGCATCCCATAGACCTGCCACACTTTCGTCGGAGTGCTTCGGCACGAGGCAAGAAGGGGAGGGGGGAGAGGTGAGGGGGCACTTGCACTGCACTACGAGAGTGGCTCCTGCAATGTGACCCCAAAGGACATTTATTCACATCTAGACGGGAAAGTAGATTTCGCAACTGATCATACACTTTCAGCTGATGTAGACGTGTTAAACGTCCAGTGTTACGTGTCCTACTTCTGAGTATATACACCTCGATTTGCTATTATACCTGCATCGCGAGACCAACAACATCTCGATATTGAAAGTGTGATGGGAATCATTTAAGGTATCGAAATCCTCGAAAATGAAGCAGTAACAACCGTTCACTTCGTCTAAGGAATAAAGTTGAATAAAATCCTTACCTTGTATTGCATTAATACAAGCGATTTCATGACATGCACGAAATCAACATGTAATCTACAAAACAGCATGGCATCTAGAATATTGTAATACCACATACCATCCACTCATTAAAAATTAGCAGAAGTACCTACATAAAGGAAGTTTCGCATGCATCGGTTAGCAGATCATGTGAAATTTGCATTTTATTTTAAACTTCACTGCGATCTCCCGATGTACAGGCAAGCAGGAGCCTGCTCGAGAGGGTATCTGAGACGCAAAGTCGGTAGAAAAGACAATAACGCCAGCTTAGTACCAAGTACCGGTGTGCCACCTATGACTTTGTAAACGATGTACAAAAGTCGCCAAACAATAGCAAGGGCACAATCTCCATTTCTGCTGAACAGAATGTCACCTGAAAACCGCAGGTTGCTGACATGCCTCCCTGTTCATCTCCACAAATAGTCTTTTCCAGTTTAACAACTTGAATTGTTTTAAACGAGCCGCGAAGAGCATTAGAGAGATCATATCTTTTTGCCTGTTCCCTTTCTTGATTTCTATTTTTGCGCATTTCCTGCAAAAAATTTGAGTAGCTGTGGTGTATTTATAGATACGTGTTAAGAGTCATGACATTCACGTATGCTTCCTGTACTCATTGACGGCGCAACTCTTCCATGTATTCTCGTACCTGTGCTGAATCGAAACAAGTTTTGTGATCTATGAAAGCAGTACTGAGAGGTTCGTTGGAATCCGCAGATTTTTCAGTTACCTGATTGATGACACGGTTGTGATTCATTGTTGAACACACGTTCCTGAAGTCAGCTTGTTTTCTGGTTAGACGGAAGGGAAATGTTGCCCTGATTCTATTATAAATCCCCTTTGTGACTATATTGCACGATATCGAAAGCAAGCTGAAGAACATATAACTCTTCTGTACTTTAGCGTCATTCTTCTTAAGGATTAGCAGGGGTTGGTACGATCACAACTTCTGGTACCCTTGCGCTCTTGAGGCACTGCGAATAAAGGGCTACAGCTTTTCAAGCGAAATATCTCCTCAATCTTCGATCACATGGATTGTTATCCCACCTTTCGCTGATTATTTTCCCCTGCACGTCTCTTGCGAAGCCGTTGTAGCCTTCTCGCTAATTGCACACGAAACTTTCATTTCCTGTTCGTCACTTTGTACGATGACGGTAACGTGGCTGCTCTGGGCACTGTGCCCAGACCAGCCGTAAAGCAGCTGTAAAGTTCTGTATAGAGTTTATTTGGTACTTTTACTATATCCTTCCAATTACTGATGATTTTGCCCTGCTTATCTTTTCACTGTATACATATCCTTCTTTTTTATGCCTCGCTTCCTACTTAGTGATTTCATGCTGCCGCAATTTTTAGTACTTCCTCAACCTTTCCGATGTTATAATTTCGAATATCATTTACTGTCTTCTTCTGTATCAGCTTTTATAGTTTAGCCAATTCTGTCTGATCTCTGGAGCTTAAAATTTTCATGTTTGTTTCTTTCTTTTTAACTAGGTCATTTGTTACATGAGAAAGCTTGCCTATGTGTTATCTTGGTGCCTTACCTCCAAGTTCGATTGCGCTCTCAAACATCAGATTAGTTAAGGTATCGTGCAGTCTCTATGTTATTTTCGTCTTCTTGTTTCAAAGAAGACGAAACCTCGCACTTTTTCACGAGCTCTATCGAGAATTCAACTTCTTGCGCCCGCAACTGCTCCAAGGTTGGCCTCGTTTTCCTTCACTAATTTCCTTGACTTATATATATATATATATATATATATTTTTTTTTTTCAAGTTAGACGTGTACCAGATAGTGACTGCTGCAGTGGTCCCCATTACACTTTCTCGGTGCAGATGCGGTAATGAGGGATGGACAGGGTGATACTGGATCTTGATTTTGCCGCATCTACTGATTAAATCAAGACATCGTTTTCTTCGACTTCTGATATATATATATATATATGTATATATTGACACGTATACATGTTTATCTTACACTGGTGGCCGCTATCCACCGGCTAACAAATGTTAAACGTTATCGCTCGGCGCAGGACGCGCCTGTATTGGAAGTTTCTAGAACGTTATCGATGCTTCTTTCCGTTGCCTGTTTTCACCGACGCTTAAGGTATCTGATTGTATGACCGACGCGAATTGTCTAGAACTTTCTGGAAGACACGCGGGCATCAGGGATTAATCTGGACGCGTTTCGCCACTGATCAGATTTTCGACGATCGCCGACTGTGTTCGCCGCTATCGTTGTGCTTTGAGTGTAGCTCGCTTTTGTGGGCACAAGTTCGCCCAATAAACAACCAGTTTTGCCATACACAGTTTTACGACTGTTTTCTTTACCGTCACTACTACGTGACAATATGCACGCTTAGTGACGAGTACTGGGTCGAGTATACCAACGTCAACATTAAGATAATTATTTCGTCCAAACCTCAACCGCAGGCTCAAAGCTGAAGCTGCACCTTCTTCGCAAATCAGTTCCGCGGAATCCGCCAAAGTGGAGCAAGATTCATAAAATGAAAAAAAAATGCATCCACAGGACAGTACTATCAAGCTGCAAAGGTTTCTCAGGAAAGAAAGCTTGGCTAACGAATCAAAATTTGTCCTAGTCCGGAGAAGGTTTCCTGTGTAGCATCATGCTACAGTCGCGTAGATGCAAACATTGTCTTTCACGTTAAGCTCCTTCGTAGAGCCTCCTTTTTCAATTCGTATTCAGCCACAAATTATTTGACAACCGTTTCGGGCGCCATTAGACGACACTTTGGTCACATGACTATTCAGGAAAAGTGAGTCACGCGGTGGATTCCGCATAATAGCATCGGCTTACTGCATTTGAGCGTAGCTGTGTGATTGGATACTTCATTACGTTAGAATACTTATATATAGAACTCATAGTTGTCAAACATGAGAAAGATTCACCCTTTACGCGTTCAAAGTGAAGGTAGATCTCGTCCACGGGTTGGCGCCTGACATGTAAGTCCGCCAACAGTGGCTTCGGACAAACGTACAATGCCCCTTTCATTGACAACACTGATTGAAAGTGGGTTGCGAAAAAGTCTGTTCCTTCGGCAGTGAACACGCAATTCCAAGTTACACTGCAGGCAGGGATTTGGGAGGAATATGCCCAGCATTTTGAGAAACGTGTGCTGTTGCCTGTAGCATGGAAAGTGTAATTGCAGTAGAGCGTAATGTGCGCATTTTACGCGAAAGCGTGCGAAGTTTGCTGGAGGCACTATGAACGGTAGTTATACGATACCGTTTTTCAGCGCCAGCGCTCTTTCATACCTGTACAGAAAAAAAGAGCCTACTGCGCTTCATTTGAAGCAGTAAGCTGTGCCGTTTGCCTCGCTTATTTTATTTAAAGAAAGTGTATATGTAAGGAGATACACACTGCTGTGCTCCAACGTGCGATAAAAAAAAACCTTTGGGATGAATAAATTCATAGCAATGTAGACAAATCACTCACGGAACAGTTCTTAAGAACAGCTCACGAGTAGTAACACAGCTACCGCACCAGGGACCAAGTGAAATAACCATTCGAGTTGCTGTCAAAAAAAGATCGTGTAAAATTGATATCTGTGTTAAACAAGACGCATAGATTTTTTCTTAGTTTGAATGCTCTCACAGGAAAAAACTAAAAAAAATGATGGTGAGCTTGATGTCTTCAAAAAAACGGAAATAAAAGAATGGTCCTTTCCCTTCTGTCGATGTTGAGCGCTACTTTTCATTCTATATGCACGCTATTGTGAGGAAGAATATGCGCAAACTTCAACTTCAAAACCTAGAAATAATACTCGTGTGTTACTCTGATAGGCTTTAAAAATATTTGCAAGAATACAGTATTGAGGGATCTTTTTTTTTCTTGAAGGTTTCTTGACTTCCATTCATTCCACAAGCATTTTATCTTCTCTCATTAACCGTTTAGCGTAGGGTTTGCGAATATTCGAAACTTTTCAACAACGAATTGAATATTGTCCTACTCTATTCGGTTACGATTCGAATACTCTCTATTAGTAAATGCGAATTTTTTTAATACTTTGTGAATACTTGAAAACGTCAACTGCACCCAATAGAACATAAAATTAGCGCAATAGTATGGGAAATTTTCACCTCCACCGACAAAATGTAGACATAAAACATGAGAACTTGCGCACTGGAGCAGGCTACGTCACTTAGGTAGCCATACATTACCGGCTATACAGCGACCATTCGCAATTTCTGAAGGGTCCTGCGCATGCAATCAGACTACTTGTTCCTACTGCTCCGTTTTGTGCCTTTATTAAACAGTGCTCCATAACGTACTATATAATGGTAGAAACTTGCTAACTTGAAAAATACTAGGATTTGAACATCGTTTTATAATAATTGCGATAACGGCTGTTCATTACTCGAGAAAACTATTCGATATTTCATTCGATTCGATTCGCTTGTGGCACTATTTAATTCGTATTCAATTCGCTGTCAAAACATCGCACATGCCTAGTTTAGCGGCTTTCCTTGCATATATTGTGTTTTCGTGCTGGCTGCATTTGATGAGATTGTAAGCAAGCAAGTTCAGCTGATAGATGTACGCTACCTGCTCATTGTGTCAAAATCGATGCATTGATTATGTTGGTTGCAGTATGCGGGTTGACAAAAAGGTAGCCTCTCGTGTGCCCAACAAAGCCCTGGGAATTGATGGCTTGTACAAAAAGGCTGCTACATCTCAGGTGAAAGCTACTTCAGATTTCTTACCGTGAAAATTAGCAATGAACATTCAATACAGGAAACAAGTCACGGTTTTTGAGCAACTTATAGTGTCTATTTTTGCCCCTATATACGGTGCCACGTAAAATAAGCATCACTGCATTTGAACGTCCTGCACGTGCTATTTTTGCCCCTATGGTGCCTAAAATGGGGCTAAAACTGCATGTTTTAGGCGCCTAAACCCAAATACACAGTGCCTAATTATCCAGCCTCTAGTCATAAGACTCACCATGACCCACCACAACCAGCAACGAAGGGGCTACCCTTTTTTATTATGGTGCACGTATTCCCTGCAGCACAATTCATTTGAAACTTTACGGACCTTTTTTCTCGGCGAAACGCAGGAGCGACCGATACAAGTGATCATATGTATCCATGCGAAGGTCCGGTGGACGGCTGGACTGCTGGCCTTAAGTTTCCTAGGTGGCAGGCACGGGCCGTCTGAAGGCCCGGACTTGCGGCAACCGCTATTCACCCCGATCAGCGCGACAGACCGGTCGTCACGATCAATTAAATGTCTTTAGATTGGGGTCGTTGGATTTTGTTTTCGCAACGGCAAAGCTTGGGTCCTCGTGATTAAGTAGCGTAAAAGAGAAAACAATGAAGAGAGGTATTTCACGCAGCTCAAAAAGGCGAAAGTGGCCAATCCCCCTCATAGGTACGAGCCATTTTTTCAGGCAACAAAAACAACGACAACACTGTTTCTACGATCTCGACCGACAGGCCGCACGTGAGTATCATTCTTCTATGTATAACGGAGAAGATTGCCTATCGCTGCTTTTCACTTGAATTATGCGCGACCTTTGTCTATACTTGGATGGCGAGCCCGTTACAAGTGATTTAGTAGGTGCCACGGCGGCATAAGCTGCAGTTGTACGGTCCCTGCCATGTGCAGAAAGAAGAGAGAAAAGGAAGCGGATGTGATGTGCACATATGATGGCACCACCATTGCCCCATAAAATAAGCATCCCTGTATTCCAACGGACATCACTGAATGGTTCAGTAGTATTTCGGCTCCCGTAGTGGAGCGGAAAAAACTGCACATCTACACTGAAACGGTTACTCTACGACACAAATTACAATCGGCGAGCAACTGAATCGCACGACCTCCGCCACTCGCTGGTGCGAATGCACCTTAAAAGAGAACCCCCCCCCCCCCCTTCCGAATTCTTCGAGCATGTCAAGGTAATGGCAATTTTATGTTCCTGATACCATCCTGTCACGCATCTGATCGCATAATTTGTCCATATATCCAAAAATAATTTTGAAGAAGCAAAAAAGTGCTGAACGGAAACCGAAACCTGGCCGAAAGTCGTGAGAACCCCTTCGTGTGGCGTAAACGGCGGCACGCCAGCCCGGCACACGCGCAAGGCTTGCCGGTCTCGCCAGCGCGGAGAACAAAAGCGGCGAAGAGCAGAAACCATTTTTTATACATTTCTACCTTTCATCGCTTTGTACCTTCGTTGTAAAAAAAAAGGAACAAAGCAGCACCCCCTTTTTTTTTACCAACAGAGCAGGATATTTAAAAGAAAACGTGGTAACGAGCAGTATTATGAGAGAACTATTGATTATACACCCTGAGAACATACAGCCGCCAATGTAAGATAAGCCCCCACAGCTACCACAGCCATCAATGTGACTGAAGCACGGCACCTAAGAGTGTCACCACAATAGCTAATTATGAATCTCATCTGGACACCTACTCGCGACTATTACGGTGGCCCACTGTCTCCCTCGCTCACGACAGAGCACGCTACGGGAAACTGTCGCGTTGCGTGCTCCTCCTCATCGTCGTCGTCATGTGCTGACGACTGCCACCCTGACAGGTTAATGACATGGAGTTGACACGTGCTTGGAAAACACCTATCTGGAGCCACGTGTCGGACATAAAACACACTGCAGGGAATGTATAGGGAACGAGCCTTGTCAAGGAGAGGGAACTTGAAGATGCTGACCGAAGGGGGGGGGGGGATGTGATGGCTTTTCTGCTATGGTCATTTGTTAACCTAGTCTTGGACTTCACAATAAACAGGAAATGTCGTTATATTTAGCAAGACGCGCGAGTGGCCAGTAGGATAGTGAAGAACAATGACGTTGTTCCAGTTTGTGAAGCGGGTAGGCTTGCTTCCCTGATATGGCACTCGTTCCGCCTCACTGACTTAAAATCATGTGAAATGAATCGACAATAAAGCGAAGGAAATCTTAAGTGAAATGAACTGTTCTTTTAAACGAGGTGAAGTGCAACATAATACGTACTTCATCAGTCCCTTGGTCTTGTGCCGTCGTTCACAAAGAAAGCGATGGTTGCATGCGCGTCCGCGTTCATTGTTGTGGGCTGAACATGACAACTCGTAAGGGTGTATACACTATAGACTCCCATAGACGACGCTCTGTTGCGTTACAAGATATCGAGTGTTGTTCAGCTTCAACTTGTGCTCAGGATATTGGCAAATTCATATGCATGAACCTTATAATGTAAAGAGTGCGTTTGCTGGCTACTGGTGGGTTTTTTTTTTCGAGTTTTAATTCAATCCTTCGGGCTCTGCAATTCGTCGGCAACATTTGCACAAAAGAGAGATACATTGCTGCGTGACCTAAAGAGGAATACCTCCCTCTGTTACCTGGGTGACATGGTTATTCTTTCGACCAGTTTTTCTCAACACCTATGCGTGTAAACGAGGTTTTCACGTGTCTTTCTAAGGTTGGCCGCCAGTTGAATGCTCAGAAGTGCGGATTTGCCAGCCAAAGCATCAAAGTATTTGGTCACGTCGTCAGCAAAAATGGCATTCAGTCGGATCCGGACAAAGTTACTGCTGTGCTTCAATTTCCCCACGAAACCACTCTAAAAGATCTTCATACCATTCCTGGACAAGCGTACAACTTCCGACAATTTATCGGTAACTTCACAACCAAAGCACCTCTTCTTCACAAGCTATCACCTCGGTCACACATTTTGCCTGATTAGGTGACTGTGAAACGTGATGAAAACTTTAATAAGAGTGTATCCTCCCGTTATACGTTAGAGGATGCACGTTTTCCTACTCAGCCTTGGCCAATTGACAGGCGTCAACAGGCTTTTATTTGGATCCTATAAGGTAGAAAACTAAAGGACGGTATAGGCTCATAAGCGAGCATCTTTCGTGTGCTCTCAAGCAAGGCCAATGGATGCTAATTGGATTTTTTTGTACGCATGTATATGACATTCAGTGAAGGGCGTCTGAAATGTAGTCTGCCTGTACTATACAGAGTTTTTCCGAGTCTAACGTAAAAGCCGTCACGAGCACTCCAACGAAAGCAGTGATGGTGCGTCTAGGCTTGCCGAAAAACCGCACGACCATAGAAGCCCTCGCAGGAGGTGGGCGCCTTACGGTTTCCATTGTCCTGCAAGCCTCTTAGTGCTCGCATGCTCTTTGTTGCCAAAGTGGAAGGTTACTCACTAGCTTGAAGCTAAGCTCCTGAAGTACGCTGCATGCTCCCACTTTTCTATCAGAGCTGTTCTGTGCCGACGGAACCACCATAGAAACGCCCCTACTGGTCGATCGTTACGTTATGCCTCGATTCAAGCGTTAAATAAATGCTCCTAGACCACCGCTGAAATGTTTCACTCGACAGCATAATCACAACTGCTATAGTACTCGCCCTCTTATATGTACAGATGATTCTGCCATAACTGCATCACCTGCCTATTTGGATTCCGTCAAAATGCGTTACCATCCCTGCCGCACTTAGCCACCGGACTTTTTATTTATTTTATTTTAATCATACTGTCAACCCTCTGTTGAGGGTTCTTACAGGGAGGGTTTTAAATACAGACAAATCATATATACAGGTACATCAAGTAGAAGCGAAATCAGAGAAATACGCGTTCAACGATTTTTCAAATTCACAAACATCACTGGCATTTGCCACAAAGCTTGGTAACGCATTCCAAAGTTCAATCACGGCGGGGAAAAAAGAATAGCGGAACACATCACTGTGAGCAAAGTATGGTCTCAAAACATATTGGTGATTGACACGACTGCTTCGTTTCCCTGGGAGTTGCACGTACTCATCTTCGTTAATTTTCAAATGACCATGTAGTATCCTGAAAAACACTTTGAGCCGATTCCTTTTCCTTCGTGTTTCTAGTGTTTCCAATTCACATGACTGCAACATCTGTGTGACAGAATCTAATCTGCGGTACTTTGCGCATATGAAGCGCGCAGCACGACGTTGAACTTTTTCTAGCCTTGTAGTCAATGCGTTTTGATGAGGGCTCCAGATGACTGAGGCATATTCAAGTAACGGCCTAACAAAAGTTTTGTAAGCTATCAGCTTTACATCTCGCGAAGCTTGATGTAGTTTTTGCCTTAAGAAACCTAGTTTCTGGTTCGCTTTCGAGCACACATTTTCTATGTGCGTATGCCATGTCAGATTATGCGTGACTGTAACACCCAAATAATTAAACTGGTTAGCACGAACTAACAAATTACCATCGATGTAATAGTTAAAAGGTAGGACGTTTACTTTTCTAGTCATATGTGTGTATGTTGATTTAGAGTAGTTTATTTTCATTCCCCATAAATTACACCATTGACTGAAATTTTCTAAACAACGACTAATTCTGAGTTGATCCTGAACATTGGTTACGGTAGAATAAATTAGGCAGTCATCTGCAAAAAGCTTCAGTTTCACCGGTTGTTCAACAACACATGGGATATCGTTGATATATATAAGAAATAACAGTGGACCCAACACCGATCCCTGAGGAACACCTGATAGCACTTGGAGTGGACTCGACAAACTGCCATCTAAACTTACGGTCTGTTTGCGATCATTTAAGTATTCTTTTATCCAAAGCACTAGCCTTTCATCGATACCTATTTCTCTCAGTTTAAAGATCAGCTTATCATGCGGCACTTTATCAAAGGCTTTTGCAAAATCTATACAAATGACGTCAATCTGGTGCTTCTCGTCTAAGGCTGCAGCGAGATCATGAACCACTTCGATTAATTGTGTAATGGTGGATAGTCCAGTACGGAAGCCATGCTGGTATGAGTAAAGTAATCCATTCTCTTCTAGAAATTTTAAGATGTGTTTTGCGATGATGTGCTCCAGAAGTTTACAACTGATACATGTGAGTGAAATGGGACGGTAATTATTTACAAGCGTGCGATCACCGCCTTTGTACACTGGTATAACTACGGCCCTGCGCCAGTCCTTGGGTAATGAATGCGTATGTAATGATTTCTCGAAAATTATCGTTAGGTAGTAGGACATCCACTCGGCATAGCGTTTCAGAAAATCAGCAGAAACCCCGTCGGGTCCACTAGATTTTTTTGCATCTAAATTCAGCAGCAATTCGAATACTCCCTCTTGTTTGATTACAAGATTTTCCATTGGATAATGTATAATATACTGTAAATGCTCGCCTGTATTCGCGTTTGTGTTGTTAGTAAACACAGACTGAAAGAAGTAATTGAAATGCTCAGCAATGTCGGCAGTCTTTGTTAACGTTCCAGTGCCTTTTACGATTTCTTCAATTTTATCTTTCCTACTGCTGAGATATCTCCAGAATTTTTGTGGAGAACTTTTTAGGAACCCTGTCAGTGTTTTTTCAAAGAACTGCTTTTTGGATTGTGTCAGAGTACGTCTTAATTCTGCACGAAGTCTCGCTATTTCGTCCGAACCCTTTTTCTTTTACGCAGTCGTTTTAGCTTTCTTTTCATGTGAATAATACCGCGGGTAATCCAAGGACGGCGCTGTTTAGACTTCTTTTTTTGAGTTGGCACAAATCGGTCCACACAATGTTTTACTACATCCTTAAATTCATGCCATAGCTCATCTACAAATTTTTCCTTTGCGTGGTGCTCAAATTGGCCGAACGAAAATTCCAAAAAATCTAAAATTGAATTGTCATCTGCACGTTTGTAGTTTTTTATCGTAATTACAGTAGAGTATTTCTTATGGGGCACATTGCTAGCGGTCACATTCACTACAATCATTTTGTGATCAGAAATACCGTCCTCAATTGTCAACAAACGATTTTCTATATTATTGGATAGGAACACTAGGTCCAACAATGACCGCGACCTAGAAGTTATTCTTGTATCCTGTTGAACGATTTGATTCAGATTAAAAGAAAACATTAAATCTAGTAGTTTATCAGCGCTGGATGCTTCAACGCCGCTGCAAGCTAGGTCCTGCCAGTTAATGTGTGGTAAATTGAAGTCTCCGGCCATAATTAACCGTGTGTTCCTATGTACATTGTCGCACAAGAATGCGCTCAGTTGGTTTAGCATGTCCAGGGAAGTCGCAGGTGGCCGATATATTGCACCGACGAGATAAACAACACCTTGAAAAGAAATCCTGCACCAAACTGTTTCAGGGATGTCACTATCAATTAGGGTCGCATGGACAGAATTTTTTATTATGATACACACTCCTCCGCCACGTGAATCGCGGTCCTTCCTAAACATTTGGTAACCAGGGGGAATAATTACGTCATTTTGTATACCACAGTGCAGCCAGGTTTCTGTTATCAAAACCATATGAGGGCTCTGTGAAAGCAGTAGAAATTCCAGATCAGTTATTTTGTTAACGATGCTGCGTGCGTTTAAAACAAGAAAACATAGCTATGACGTAGGTTACGAGCTGGGCGTCACCATCGAACTTCCTGAATCGTCCAAGTTAGGCGGGCGGCTAGCCGTATCAACTTTTTTCTGTTTTTCTTTACCGGATCTACTTTCTTCGTGTCCACATAGTGTGCGCTTATCTTGCGTGAGGTCCCAAGTGTACATTTTGTCTTTTATTTTAAGTTTATCGTAGATAAGCTTGACTTTCGTGCCTTTTGACCGATCCGATGCTGCACTTTCCCATAGCTTTCTTCGTATTTCCGCTGTTTCTTTAGCATAGTCTTGGCTGACACGAACATTAGTGCCCTTCAGTTTAAAACAGTTCTTTAGTACACTGTCCTTTTCCCTGGAATCAAGGAACTTCATAATAATTGGTCTTGACCTATCCGGATTCGCTTTTCCAATACGGTGAATTCTCTCAACTGTCCTGACGGGGACCCCCAAAGTATTGTCAAAAATACCGTCCAGGACCTGTTCTCTGAGTTTAATTTCTGTTTCATCAGCACTTTCACTGATTCCAAATACTAGGAGGTTGTTACGCCTACTTCTGTTTTCATACTCGATTAACTTCAATGCTTGCTGTTGGACAACAGATTGTCAGCGAACTCGCTCACGTTTTGTTTATATTCAGGACTAAAGAGCTCAATAATGGGTCGTCTTCACTTATTCACGAGCTTCGCTACAACTTCTTTAAAGAAAATCGCAGTGCTCGCAGGGCCAGCTTTATAATGGCATCAGATGCCTTGATATGAAAGCGTTCCAAGAGCATCAAAGCCATGGAGTGTCAGTTTTGGCTGTTCACTGTGGAATACAAAGCAATTTTCATCATGACCACCTTGTCGGAGCGGCAATGGCAATTAGACGGGCTCAGTTGTAATACCATTTCCGAGGAAATACACCGTGACTTTGGTGTATACCGTCGCGTGGCGTTCGAAGCATTCTGTGTGGCACAATGCGAACCCACATTACGGACCCCTTTAAAAGAACGGCCAGTCTTGCGAGTTGAAACATACCGCGAAGGCAGAGTAGACAAGACCATTGCAAGCATGCCTTTATCGCATCAGGCTGAACTGGACATGCACCGATTACTTTAAATGCAAACTCCATTTGCTAGACTCGCCAATGTGTTCAGTGTGCAATATTCCTCAAGTCTTGCAGCAGATTCTTATGCGAGCGCAGTCGATATTCATCAGACAGACACACTCTGAAGACTGCGTTATGTAGCCTAAACACTGCGGGACATTCTTGACCCGTGACAAACACTGCCTGCACAGTGAGTGCAATGATAGCCCTACTAGCATTTTTGTTAACTACGGGCCTTAGTCAAACTTTAAGATTAGTTTCAATATGTCCATGCCTATAGATCGTTCGTTTATTTGTCTGTTTGTGTGCCGCTTGTGTATTTGTGAGATCATTGTGCACATCACATCTTAAATACAACCCCTGGAGTAGCATGCCAGGTCATCTGCATCTCCAGCTTTCGTTAAAGATTTATCTGTCTCTCCCTAAGTTTAAAACCAAGTTAAGAGGAGTAGCCATCACCACAAAATGGTGATCATAACTCCTATAATTTCTTTATCTTATTAAGAAATACTGAGAAACATTCTAAGTGGCACTAAACAGGACACCTTTATTAAGGCCTTCGCGAAAAATAACCATTTGAGACGTATGCGGCGGTAAGAGAGAAAAGGGGACACTTGAGAAAAATAAAAGCATTGCTCCTGTCCTGAAGCATTGTCTTTTTTTTTAGCTTAAAATGCCTCAAACGCCAGTGCACCTTTCCGCTGCGAAATATTTTATATATGGTGTTTTAGAGAAGCATAGACGGTGTATTCTAAGCGAGAATAAACTGCCCACGTTCAGGTACTCATTTTTTTTCTCTTAATATGTAAGCACGTCAGTACTTTGTATACAGCAACCCTATTTTTTCTTTGCTACATAACGCGTGTAAGTTATAAAATTGGTTCACGCTATCTCGACAGCTCGGCTTTACATGACAACACCCAATTTCCTCATGGAACCTGAGGGCTGTCTTTCTTGTGAGGCATGCACGTCTAAAGAGTAGAAAGCTTGTTTTCATTCAAGGGAAAGTCTTTGTTGTCATTAGGTCAAGCATACTTTGCGAAAGAATCGGTTATTTGTTAATATCTTATGTGGTGTCTGCATACCTGGAAAACGTTTCGCAACGAGGAAGGTTTGGCTGACTGTTCACTGCTAAGGTCGGATACTGTGCAAGCACCTTTCAATGTGTGTTTTGCTAGTATTTGTATAGAAATACTAGCAAAATTCAATATACGAATATATACGAATACTAGCTTTTTTTCGGAAATGGGTAGTATTAAACGTGCAGAAAGTAAGGGCTCTCTTTTATACTGCTACAAGAAAGCAAAGAAAGAGAAAGCCCGCAAAGAAAGCTCGGCAGTTCACAATTTGCGCTTGGGTTAAAAAGGTAACGAGAAACAATTAAGCTGAACAACATCATAGAGCCCTGAGTAGGGAATTGGTATGCTCGGCCTAATCATTTGATATTTAGGAACCACTAATAAAGGTACGCACATTTTCACAGAAATGCTTCTCACCCTAATTTCCATGACGGCGTGTCAGCACAGCCGCCGTCGTTAGGTGATAGCGAACCGGTTCGCTTCGTGAACTCGTCATGAACTTGAGCTAAGAAAATGACCTCTTATCACGAGTCACCCTTTCTTGGTGCGCGACTAACGCACTGAATGATTCGTAAATTACTCGCACGAATAATACACCAGAGCTCGCAGGCAGGCTACGTATAAGCTACGAAAAAGACAGACGCGAGTAATTTGCACGGATGGCGTTTCGTACTTATTGGATCGCGAGATTCCTGTCTAACGCCAAGCTATTACGCGTGCTCGCTTCCGCTGTCCCTATCACCGTTGATTTGGTGCTGCTTGGTTAAGCGGTGCCAGCACCCGCACATCCTCCTTCACATTCATTACGTTTTTCTTTTTTTCTTTTTTTTGCTTCGTACATGTTACCGGTCGTCCCATGGTATACCAGAGCAAATACGTGACGCAGCTGTGAAATGAAAGAACACGCGTGGCTTATCCTAAATGTAACGTGAACGAAAATTTGATGCACACTTCCATTCTCGAGAGATTTTAGCGGAACAAAAGAAAAACTGCGGACTTAACTGCCTCATGTGCAATAATGTACCCTGCAGTGTCGTCGTACCGTGTTATTTGTATTGCAGCGGCAAGTTTTGGTGTTTCCTGAAATACCCGACGCCGATTACTTCGCATGTTACGTCCTCTGGTGACCAGCAAAAAGTGCGTCACAAATAAAGATCCGGCAGAACCCATCTCACGACAAATATCGATGTTAATGCGATTAGCATTGAAGCATGCATATCGAAACACCGTATGCCAACCTCCTAAACGCCTCACGTATAAGGCGCGTATGCAGCTGGTCTATTGCAGCCCCAGTTGCAGCACATACATTGTGGGACCTAACCAGTAACCCAAATTGATATTTATGAGGTTCATTGAAGTGTGGGGCATATCTCTTTTCAGATACCGAGTGATCCAATAAATGGTGAAATAGGTTCATTGAAGAGCCGCACATAAGCACTGGCACATGCCTAGTATAACACAGGTTGGTGTAAAAGTGACCCAAGTTGGCCCGGCGATTAGTTTCGAACCCGGTTTCGTAATCTCAGCACACCGATACTCTAACCCTCAAGAAACCACACACTCGTCTGTCTATAAATCACCACACCAAGAGTGTATATACGATATAACCACCCGACGCACCGAAACGACATCCCGGAAAAGTCATGACCACAACCAAAGAGGGGAATATGAGCGCTGGAAAAAATTTGAATGAATTCATCATTTACTTCTTACTGTGTTGACTGTACGGTGTTGCACAGAGTAAACAGACAGACGAGACTCCTATACAAAGACTGCTTTATATACAGATGAGACTCCATCCTGTCCGTCTTGCGGGTGCTGCGAGACGCTTCAACACCTGATAGTGGAGTGTCCTCTTTCATTGCGCAGCGCACGTCGCTAGTGAGAGACTATCATCTCCTTGGCTGCAGCGTAAGGCACTCGACGAACGTTTGTACTCCAGTGGTTGTGCTTTATTCTTCGATATTTGTCATCCTGCTCTTTCTTTCCTCTTTCCTTCCCTTCTTGCTATCTTCCATTTCTATGTTTCTGTGTCCTCCTTTTTGAAGAGTAGCCTTCCGGTGGCAGTTGCCCGCCTGCTCCTCGCTTTCCCTTTCCTGTCGACTGCATATATGTTTTCAAATAATAATAATATACAGAAGAGACTACGCACTCATTAGTTCCGTATAGGGCTCGTACTCTGCGTGTAATCTGATGCGTTGTTGTGCGCCTTCCACTTTTTTTCCCCTTTTAGTGCAACATCATTTAACTACTTGAAACCGGATTCGCTTACGGCGTCGGTCTATCGTTCACCATCGCCCTGTGGTGAACCCGCCACAGGGCGAAGAAAACATCGGCTGGCTGAACTGGTAGTTATCACTTATGCAATTCGAAATATTCATGATTTGCAGAGAGCGGTTGTGGGATATAGGAAATGCTGTGTAGCAAAGGTTTACGCGAGGTTATATACTGTTGTGTTTATTCATATAATAAGTAAGAGAGCATGTTTATAGCGGAAAGATATAACAAGGAAAGCTAGCTAAAAGCCACGGACACAAACCCAATCGCCACAGCGGCACATCATTTTAGACGCCATTATATCACCGGAATCGGCCCACCAAACCTGCGAGATACATCGCCGGCCTGCCAAACAAATGGCGGCATTCAGAGAAGAATGATTGGCATTAAAACAATACGGTATGCAGCCGCCACCAAAGGGATTCGCACCCATGTCAATGCAGCATTGTGCAATTGGAAGCCGTGTGCGCTAGCCACTGCTGCGTAACAACAGTGCTAGGCAATTACTGCAACGTTTTGTGCTCCACACAGTCTGATAGCGATGGCGTCTGCGCAGGTATTTCAGATGTCGGAAAAAGCAATATTCTAGACAGACACATCTTCTACGAGAACAACAATATTCTACGAGAACATTAAAATTGTGTTTCACAAGATGAAAGTATCTCGGCGTGCAATGGGTCATTTGCAGAAATATTGGGCGCATGAGCGGGGAAAATACTTTCTAAATAAGGGTGCACATCTGAACATCTCGTCATTTTCCAAGAAATGGAGCGAGTCATCGCTGATCTGTGCCAACGCGCTTGTTTTTTTTTTAATTCTGAGAAAGCATAAGTGACTGGTTATTAGTTAGGAGTGCACCTTGTGGGCTGTGTTAACGCTATCTCGTGAAAGGGAAGTGACTCAGCCCAACTCATCTGGCCGAGAAGCGGTCAAATATCACTGATAGCAATAGCCGGTATATACTTCGTTTTCGAATGAGATTTTTGCACTTGGTCACTTAACGGAAGAACGTAGACGTCATTGTGCAAGTCCTCTGTTCTTTGGTGCCGCTCTCGTGAAAACAGCCTTGATGGCACAAAAAAGGCGTACATGACAACGATCATGATCAGCCTCAAAAATGGCGTATGCCCAAAATACAGGATACGCCCAGAATGAAGGGTTGGTGGGATTGCACCGCCTAGTTTCTTGCAGAGGTAGCTCGCAAGATTCACAGCCGCCAAAGCCCTTCAAATGTACAGGGGTAAAAGAAAGATTTCTCCCAAATTCCTTACATGGCACTGCGTCATTTCACTAGTGACAATGTATAATTGCAATATTATGTTATTATTTCCTTTCTTTTCAAATGCCTACTGAAATTAAAATGTTATTTTACGACCCCTCCCTCCACCCCCCCCCCCCCAATGCCCCCACTTCATCAAGAACCCTGTAACCCTTCTTGCCCATTCCCCCGTAGTGGGTGAGCGTATTTAAATGAGGACAAAGTAGAAAATCAAGAATATTTATAATTATTCCGCTTGATTCGAGATTTAAGCAATTTCTAAAGCTTTACGATGCACCTCTCTTCCGCTCGCCACCCATTTTCGTCTCTTCTCCCGATTCACTTTTCAGATCATTTTGGTGGGGTTATCGACAGCGTCAGTTTATCTCAGTTCAGGGTCTGTTACCGAAATTTAAAGGTTGTCTGCCGTGCCTCATTTCTCCAAGGGCGAAATCGTTGAAGGCCTAATTGATTGTCGATGTCCTTTTTCTATAACACACAAAACTTATTCCAGCACGTATACTTCAAGGTCACCTTCAAGAACACCTCGGTGAATTTTCTTCTCACTTAATTATTTGATCGGACGAATTTCAAACTTTAGAGACGGGCGGAGCTTTTTGTTTTTGTTTTTGCGATAAATGCTTACCGATAAGGCATAATTCTTGATGTGTATATGTGTGTTATATGTGTGCTGTGAGGTCTGTGTTGTGTATGAATTGAAGCAATGTTTTATGGAATCTGTTATCATGTATCAAGCGGTCATAGCTGGTTGTGACACTGTAGCGGAGGCCGGCTTGCAGTAAGAGACGCAAGCGTTCCGATTGTAAACCAGTAGATGTCCATATTAGGTGGTATTAATCTGCTTCCATCACAGGGACGGAGCAGTATGGACACGTAGCACCCAGTGGCAAATGCGACTACTTCCACCTTGAGCTCACAGCCGGTGTAAGGGCCACCACGGATTGAAGCCTCCTAAGCAGGACTTCCTCCGCCCTAGTGAGGTGAAGGGGGAGGCAGGAGACACACGTTGGGATAAGAGCGCGTGTGTCCTGCCGGAAAAAAATTTACTGGCTCGGAGTGAGTTAAGAGGTTGAGGTCGGAGGGGAATAGACGGAAGATCTGGATTAGGAGGGCAGTGTAGGCAATCCAGTGTGCCTTGATGCAAGTAGCTGTTTCACTATTCATAGTGTATATTGTCTCGCAGATTTCCATCGCCTTGTCAACTTTCTTGCGTTCCTGAATAGCCGCTAAAGAATCAGTGAAGATAGCTAGTTATTTGATTGTAGGCAGCTTAGATGTGGCAGATGTGGTGAATATCGAGACCCAGTATGCGGACCTCAGAAGCCTCAGGGATTGTCACTGCGCCGAGTCTAAATGTAAAGGGGTGCTGCGTGATCCTTGTCCATCCTTTCTTGTTGGCCACCACAACATAACTTAATTTTTGGGTGGAAATGTCTAACCCTGCTTTCCGAGCGTAGTTGTGCAGAACATCAAGGGCTTCTTGAAGCTGTTAAGTTTGTCTAGATACATCTTCATGCACGGAGCACAAAGTGACGTCATCCGCATAAATTAAAAACACAACGTCTGGAATCCGGTGTAGTTGCCAGGCTAGAGGTATTAGAGCAACGTTGAAGAGAAGAGGAACCAAAACCGAATCTTGTGGGACTCCTCTGTTCGATGTGAAGCATCCTCCTTGCCTGCCATCTACTCTAATCGCAAATGTGCGATTCTGAAGAAATGAGTAGCTAAAACTTATGACCACCGGTGGAAGTCCCACTTCGGTGAGGTTGGTAATAATGATTTCATGGTCTATATCGTCATAAGCTTTCGTTATGTCTGTTGCTACTACCGTGCGCACAGCGTGACTGTGTGGTGAAATCTGTAAAACATCGTCTGATAAGATAGAAAGCCCGTCTTCAGTTCCCAAGTAAGAACGGAATGCAATTTGAGCAGGATGATATTTATCATGACGTTCAAACCACCAGGAAACACCTGTGGCCAGCATATTTTCAGCGAGCTTGCAAATAGTTGAAGTTAGTGAAATTGGGCGTAAAGACTGTTAAGCTTCCAACGGTTATTTGGAGACTTTCCTGATTTCGGAATCGGGACAATTGAATGCTTCCAATCAGGTGGAACGTTCCCAGTCTCCCATACTTTATTAATAGCCTGAAGAAGTGCGTCGAGAGCTGCTCCTTCCATGTTCTTGAAAACCTCATAAGGAATACCATCGGGACCAGGTGTCGTTCGTTTCTTCGAAGTTTCAATCGCCGCTATTAGTTCGACCATGCTAAAAGGGCGGGATATTTCGGATTTCGCATTTGTGTCAGACTCATCAATTTCGAGGCAGTTTATAGGTGATGCGAGATCGTACTTCGGGAAAAACGCTCTAGCAGCGTGTTGTGCAAATTCATGTGGCGAACTCTGCATCGCTAACTTAACGCTCGCTGCAGGGTCAGGTTGCTTATGAGTGCGTTTCATTGACCGAAACTTACGGAAAAGTGCTCTGTTTCCAACGCCCGATCCAAGATTCTCGCATCATTCATACCATCGTCGTCGAGAAAGTTGCTTTTCGTGCCGACGCGGCTCTGCTGCTATTTGGTTGGCACGTGCACGGCTACCTGGTACATCGGGATTCCTCGACGCATGCCCTTTTGCCTGACGTTGCTTTGGCCAAAGTTGCAAAAGAACGAGGCCCGGTTGAGGCTGTTCCTCGTCAACTGTGGTCAGTTGCAGTGGCGTTACTACGGAGCAGTTCTTGCAAAGCGGGAAGAATTTCCGAAGGCTCGGAGGGTACTTTATCAATTGATGATTCCCGAAACATATCCCAATACATGACTGTTACTCATCGTCGAATTTTCTGCATGCGCGTTCTGTGCAAACCAAACATTATTGGAATACGATCACTGCCTCATGTATGTGGTTCCAGTCGCCACTGCGGCATTCCAGGACCCAACCACCACGGGAGGTGTGGCGCGTGTGTTCTGGATACTGCGGGCACAGCACAGGTAGACACAGCGTGATGGTTCGACAGTGTAAAAGTGGCATCGCTCATGATGTTTTTAGCTTGACATCCTGTTCGGGAGTTGTACTTGTATCCCCATTCTATATGCGGAGCATTGAAGTCTCCACCCACGAGAATAGGAATTCCCGGGTACCTAGACCGTATATGGGCTATCCGCCCCAAGTTCAAACGTGTGCGCTGTGGTCTGGCGTAGAAAGACACTAGAATGACAAGAGCATTCACTGGTCGTGTCAGGATCCCGACAACTTCTTGATTACCACTACACCATGGCTCCAGATCAATCACTGTGTGAGCAATATGCGATGGTACATACGCTGCAGCCTTCCCCGGAGATGAAGCCATTGTAGTAGCACGTCTATCTCTAATAGATGGGTTATGATACCCATTAAAATTGGACAGGGAGCATAGCTTATTATGCTCTTGAATAAGCAATGCCCATACATGTAGCATATTTTATTTAAGCTTGGTTTTTATTTCTCCTAACTTGGCGCTTAGGCCCCGACAATTCCACTGCAGAATTCCATCCTGTGGCAGCTGCTGCAGAGAATTAGCAATGATGCTGGCAATCCTGAATGAGCAACGTTAGTTGAGCAAGTTGATCTAAAACTGCCATCCAAGCAGCTTGATTGACCTGTTGTGCCGGACGGGATCCAGGCGTATCAGTGGCATTCGCACTGGTTGATGCGTTACGTGTTGGTCCTGTTTTGGACCCTGCAGAAATACCAATTCTTTATGCTTGCGTAGTCGCTCAATCTCTCTGACCAGTGCGTCTATCCGAGCGTCAATGTCATCATGGTCATCAACAGACTGATACAGAGGTTCCGCTAATTTCTGCGTTTTGTTTGCGACTGCTTGCCATGTTTAAGAGCATAAGAATACAGTTGTGTTTCTGGGGCTTCTGCTTCTTCTGCCATAAGCATCTCTGGCTCTTCTACAAGAACCTCATAATGATTATGAGCTGTTACTATACTCGTTTTTGGTATAGCCTTTCGTATCCGTGCTGTGGCCTTCTGTTTAGTCGGGAAATTTGTGCTTGTCATATCGTGCTCATCAGATTGACATAAGGCACATCGATATCCTGGTTGGCCTTCGGGTGTGAGCTTTTCTGGGTCAATAGTACGCTGTGGGCAAAATGCCTGTATGTGTCCACGTTGAAAGCAGCGGTAGCAGAATATTGCACGAGGGAGGTAGGGTTTAGCTCGCAATATACAACCATAGTAGTAAAACCGTTCTAGAATACACTGGGCGCCCTGTACCGTCACTAAGCAAGTACAGCTTTTGTCCATGAATCTGGCCGCGAGCACCCTGTGTGTCGTGGGCGTCACACACGATGATTTCTCATGCAATTTTCGGCAATTATCCTGGTCACCAGAAAATTCAATATGCCCCAATAATTGTTACACGTGCGCTTTCCGTCTGTGCACACTTACTTTCTAATAAGTGGTCGCACCTGCTAACTACATTTTCGACACTTGTCCCGGACAGTCTTTCTTAAGTCCGCTTTGTCTGGGTCCCTGGAGAGAGTGAAATCTTTTGAAAATGAATCTGTTGATTCGCTCACACCGTAGTCACTGAATGGTCCATTTTTATATGTTCTTCCTGATTTTTCTTCAAAAACAGGAGCTATATTTACGTACCTTTTACTTCTAAATTGAAATGAATCATTCCTAATTTCCTCCGATGATTTCTTACAACTAAATTTTTGCGGAACCCGAACAAAACTATGTCAACTGTCAGGACAAGGGGTGTTTCAGTATTGTTTCCGACAGTGAGAAGTCAGCCCTTGGTCTCGGAGGTCATCGCTTGATGCGAAATTGTGACCCCACGGTATGGTTCGAGCATTCTGCTGTAATGCGTTCGTAGCCAACAGATTCCGTCGTGTTCATAGGCACTGAAATGTTTTCCGCGACCTTGCACAACAATGCGAGGCAACGCAATCAAGCTTCCGTCGTCGCGTTCGCCGCCTACATCCTTACCTTCATAGATCTGGTTTTTCAATAACTAACGTCTGCTCCTTTTGCAACAAGTGAGAAACTATTGCGCATTTCTTACTTTCTTGCCACCGCTTCTCCTCCCTCCGCCGCCTGTTTCTCATAAATCCGACTGATGATCTCGGTTTCGCACTTACAACACCAAACACAATGGGCACGTAGTCTGCTATAATGCGTTCGTAGCCAACAACGATTCCGTCGCGTACGATCGCGCTCAGTATGAGCTACAGCGCACGAGTGCTTTGCCACACGTTTTTGCATTGCAGCTCACTACTGAGCACGTAGGGACTGCAATGATCGTTTGATGTCCAGATACACTAAATGTCATATCATGTTTATTGCGCGAAGGTGGAAAGCTGGCACTTCCTGCGCGTTACTTTCTGTCTTTTTGGATTTTTGGTATCTAAAATCACACTTCTCTGCTTTTTCATATGTATTTTTTTTCTTTCAAAAACTAATTACACTTAAATATCATGACCCGTTCATGCACGTCTTCTAAACCACCAAATGAATTAATAGAAATTGTGAAACCACTTATGCTTCCTTTAGTATTTTACGCACATTTCATAAGATTTTTATCATTAGGCATGTTTATTCAAACCGTTGATCTTCAAATATAGTCACAATTCCGGCGGAACCGCCAGAAGAAATATCTCTAATGTCCAGATTTAATTCCGTCTTTCCGCGTTTTCTTCTCTCTTGGAGCCTTCATTCACTGCTCCCAACTAGGTTGATAACACACTTGAATACCTTCTTTCTTTTCTTCAAATGCTTCTTTCGCCCAACCTGTTGCTTTTACCATTGCCGGCATTGCTGTCACACTATCATCCCCTCTTTTCCTTCCTGCTCTTTCCCTCCGTGCGAAGGCGCAGTCGCCAGACTAAGCCTTCGCGCACCGATTGTCGCAGTGTTGTCCAGGGACAGGCCCGTCGTTATCGGCCACCGCTCGATCGGGCTTTGTTCACTGCATCATGCACAGAAGCCCGGTTACTGGCCATTGTTACGACTGACGGAGACGAAGCTGCCTTGGGAGCCTCAGTGCCCAACAGCGCTTTGAGGAGTGAGCCCGGACGATCATAAAGCCACTCGTGGCCTAGATTCCCAGAGGAGCTTCGAGTCTGCCTGGTGTCAGTTAGACAATCGCAGCAGCTTGGCAGGCATTGTGCATATCGCCCGGCTTTGATAGTGATAAAACGAGCTGCGAAGTGCATGGGTAAACAATATGCAAGCTCGTAAAAGTATAGAAAGCGCAAAGCGTCGCATACGTCCAGTGGCTGACGAGCGCCTGTGTATTTTCTTTTATCTGGGGCTAGCAACTGCCGGATAATTATGTTCTGTAACGCTGCCTACCTCGGACGGCGTAATGCCGCATTTCGGAAACGACTACTTAGTGAAAACTAATGACTGTACATTGAAAAGTTTGGTGTGCTGGTTGGTGTACGTAGCACAAAGCGCAGAGAAAAGAGCGACACAACCAGAGGAATGAAAGTGTGACCCTTATTCGTGTACATCGCCTAGGCGCTGGTACTCCAGATTGTGAAAGATACGTAGTCAATATTATGCAAGACACTGGAAAATCGAAATTTGCTATTGTTGAATCAGAAGCCGACTATTCTTCAAGCCAAGTACATTCAAGCGCAGTGGGATAACACGTGAAACGTCTTGTGTGAGCAGCGCAAGGTGCATGGGCCCTATGGTACAGAAATTATCTAACGAAGTACACAAGTTGCATTCATTAGAAAGCAATAAACATGCCTAACTTACGTTATAGCTAGCGGGGGTTCTATGGTCTAATTTTGCAATCGTTCTCGCTTCCTATGCGTGATGTGATAGGCGTGAATGGTTTGATGTCTTGCTCTGTCGTACTGCCTGAGTCTCTTCACGCAATTTCCTGGCCCTACGTGTGGAACGTGGGGTTACATATCCGAGCAAGTGTGAAATATCTGCAGAAACGTGCGCACTGGTAGGTATTATAACTGTCAATGAGCATAGGGTTGAGTTTGACAGATTATATATACTGTGGCTGTGTAAGCTCTCTCAAACGCGACACATCCCGCTCGGATCGACAAGTGTACTACGGAGCTATGGATCTCTGAGTGAGAGACTAAATTTAGCTGCATTTTCGTCATGCTTGACGTGACAACGGCGCCATCTGTGCACACGAAATATGCATGGCCGAGTAATGACTTCGTCCTCTGCTCAACAATACCTAATTATTACACGTGAGTAGTGCGGTTACATATATATAAGCGCTATTGCGATAACTAGTTTGCGTTACATACGCTTTTAAGCAAGCAAACCCCTCTGACCGATGTTAAAGACGTTTAGCGGCAAAACAGATTAAATGTGAGCGCCCGCAACTAGCTAGCTCTCATATTGTAAGCTTTCTCTACACGATGAAAATAATGAATGGGATGAAAATAATAGCACACCGAAGCCCACGCACAAACGCAGCGGAAGAAGATAATCTATAGTTGGGGTGCCACATTCAATGCTACGAGTAAGACGCTACCAGTAAACTAACGCCAGAAGAAGCCAGGAGTTCGCACTGGAGTCACTGCGCAGCACATATGATTGACAAGAAATCGTAAATATTTAGCCTTTGCGTAGGACTGATGTAGTATACAAAGTTGTGGCCACTAAAGAAAGCCCAGGACAGCCAATGCGCATGCGCACCCTGCCATCGTACAGATGCCTGTAGTCCACGTCGCGTTTGCTCGGCACTTGGGTTCGAGGCAACCTGGAGTATAATGCCAAGGATAGATGGAAGGACGATTCTACCAGCCAATGATTAGAGAGTTAGTGACGGGAAAGTGGTCTGACTCGTTAGCTCTGCTCCTACCGTTACCGTCCTGTCCATTTGTTTACACTTCCTATGAAACAGGCTTCTCCCGGCGAAATAAGCACACACACGCACACCTAAAAACGCTCTTCCAAAAGTTTCAGTGCACAAACAAGTCAAGTTTTCAACTTCCTACTCTAGTCCGACCATGGCTGTGCATAGCTGACCACGCGGCTGGGGCGCAATCGGAGATCTTTGTTCGGAACAGAACGCATTCAGTACGCTGAAACGTCACACTTTGGGCGGTTCGGAAAAATTGTGAGAACGAAAGGGAGAGAGCAGCCAATCGGCAAGCGGTGAACTCCGCGGAAGTTGAGATGCCTCGTTTGTGGTATGCTTGCTGGCAGTATACTGCAAAACGGAATGTTTCTCGCCTTCGAATCAATAACATTTGTATATGGAAAATGTATGTTTTCTTCTAGAGCTTAAACACGTTCTCAAATAGTAATACGTATAACTACTACATTCTATTATTATTAGTTTCTCTGCGTGGTCGCTAGGTGTTGTCGGGAAAAGTGAAAAAAAAGAGAGAAAAAAAAAGAACGGGAAGAGTGGAGCTCTTTTCAAGAGGCAAGAACAACACGTCGTCGCAACACAATGTCCGACTGGGCCCCTGGGTCTCGGCGCGTCAAATGGTGCTGTTCAACGCACTTTTCGTTTCGAGGAACGAAACCGACGCCGGAATTCACTTCCTGCAATCTAATCAAACAGATTTCGCACCTCCAACCGCTCTACTTCCTCCTCGAGCAACGCCAACGCAACAACCGAAGCTCTCATCGCAAGCGCCATTTTCACGAATTAGACTATGGATTGAATCCAATCGTGCCACTCCGTAGCCGTAGCCGGAATTTGGATCCAAACCAATCCACCAGACGTGCCATGCGAAGCCGGTCTCATACGAACGCGTGATCGCTCGAACGGAACACCTCTCGTCGCATTCTGCGCCTAGCAGACTACGTTCTCGGTTTGGAAATCATTGACAGGAGCGCGTCGTCATTTTGACGTCACCCAAAACGTAGCCGCGCCCTGCGGCTAACGACGTTGGCGCGGCCTATAGGCCAATCGCGTGAGTCAAAACTGAACGCGCGTTTTGAACAACGATCTCCGCTGGCGTGCCTCAGCGGCATACCCGGCCATGCACAATATCTTGGTGATGATTTGCGGCGGGCGCAAAGATAAGCGCGAGCCGGGATGGCTTATGGCTTCAAGTGCGCTCTCTTCCTGTGCGCCTATGGTTGCCCCAAGAGGCAGCAGGAAGCGATCGCTCCCCACTGCCAGCGCTCTTCATCACGCCAGTGTTGTGACAGCGAGTGTTCCTGGTCATGGAGTTAGATCAGTACATGTTTGCTTGTGCTTGCGTGACACCATGCTTCCTAATTTATTTAGCCAGTGGATGTTTACTGCAATTTAAACAGCGAATAAAACTACAGCTCTTATTTGAGAAGCAGCAGTGGTAACTAGACGTGGACGAGGAGAATAGGGTCGCAGCAGAAGCGATAGATCACAAAGAGCGATCATCTTATCTTCGTCATCGTCCAGTTACCGCTGCTGTTTTTCTTAAAGTGAGCTTCCACCAACTTGTCCAAGTTTACGTATACAGCTACAAACCTTACTTCGTGTAGTTGCCTAATACTTTGGTACTGCTATCAACACATCGCTTTCCGGGCAAAATTGCGCCATATTGGAAAATAAAAACGATTTTGATTGAGACAGGGGGTCTGATGAAACGGCTTAACGGTCCAACGCAAGATGGGCAGTTCTTTAGGGGAGATAATGAGTGACATCATAATATGCCATCCGTCAACGGAACTGCCTCCATTGTGGCATTCTTGTTTCGTTTCTCTCAGCCAGGTTTCATTCGACCACACTGCAGTACTTTTTTGCCCACACAAAAGCTGGGTTCGAACAAACAACGAAACGGAGCAATGTAATATCGCCAATGCCCTCTAGAGCAACGAAGACGGGTTTCTTATCACTCCATTTCTGTGCCTCATCTGCCAATAACCACTGAGCGGGTCTGTGGAAGACAAATGACTTGCCCGCCTTTCTATGTCTGGGAAGACTTCTATACCTGAAAGTGAATGGCAGGGTTTTTCCCCACAGCGTATCAGGCTTCTCTTGCTCTTCTTCCTGTTGTTGGTGCATTAGAGCTGCGTTCAATCTCCCGTACCATTGGCGAACGCAATGAAAACAGGTTTCTCAAACGTTCGATGGCACAGTCGTCAATCATTTCCACAATCTGACCTTGAAATCGGTTCAGGTTCATTCGTCGAATAGCTGCGTAGGCGCGGCTGAATACTGGGTGCTTTATCCCAAGCATTATTTCATGCTTCTTGATGGCCGCCTGGATGCACCATACAATATTCGGGAAAGCTCAAAATTAATCTCATGAAAAGCTTTCATACTGCTATTCCCTTTTTTATGCGATTGTCTTATACTATACGGACATTCTGTGGAAAATATTCATATCTGTCTACCTCTAACATGCAAGCATGAAGTGACATCTGCACCAAGCGATGTGCCAACGTGGCTACACCTCAAGAATCTTTTTTCATGCTACGTTTGCTCTAATCCCCATGATAAAGCTTTGCTATACAGCGAATCACTAACCGGCTTTCAGTTGCGTGAAAGCGCAGTGTTGGTTTACAAGCCCGGTGGCGTCACGTAAAAAAAAAAAGGAGCTGCATTGTGCATGTCATATCCAACGAGATAGTCAAACAAGAGAACGGAAGCCCGGTTTCTGGTAAAGTACAGAAGAGGACCAATTAACGTGAAAGCAGCGAGCTAAGAGACAGCCGAAAATAGTAGCGGGTGACTAATCACGAGTATTAGGACAAGCCGATCCATGAGGAACGCGTGCATGATGGCAAAAGCCTTCTTATAAATCATGGCGAAAGCAGACAGTGTGGCTGACGCTAGTACCATGAGACGGTTATTGTTGCTTGATAATCCTTGGCATACGTGGTAGGTTGGGCTAACCGGTAATTGGGTCTTGTTGCAGAGATGGGCAGCGTGAAGCGTAGAAGCGTGTATCTGTCTCGTCGTGCTCGTTCCCACTTCGCAATATACTATATAGCGCGCCGATAACTACATTATAGACGTCATATCATGTTTGTACGGTGGAAGTACGTGGGAACCTCCCCAAGACTTCGTTAATGAGGAACATTCGATAACGGCGAATATCGAAGGGAAGTCTAATGCTTAATTCTTTGTGAATGAAAGTTTAACGCCACGAGGAAAGCGATTTTTCTTGGCGACAGCTTGATTATGTTCAGGTGTTCATGCGAACCTCTTTCCTTTGTGCATGAAAAGCATGAGAAACGAAATGCACGGACTCGTACCCTACTCTTCCTCCAGCATTATTTGTTTTCCGTCCTATTCGACGAAGTCATTTCCGCAGTCATGCCCATTCTTACGCGGACATGTAGGAACGTGCAGCGTGAGTCAATTACAGTCGAGTGTTGCTCGCGTTTAGAATGCTAGTTACGTGGATCATCAACTAGTTGAGCTCTAGTGTATGGTGTGCAGCTATGCACTTACCGTTCTCGTCTAACATTCGCCAGCTGCGATAGCACTGTTTGCTTCCGTCTCGGCTGCGTCAAAGGAACCAGCAGAGGAAACTAACATTATACCTTAGCTACCTTGGATGCCGTTCCTTCAAGGAGACAGACACTGTATTGAGGGTGTTGGTTTTTCTTCCTTTTGCAAAAGCCGCATAATCACCTAATGGTTTTTCCTTGAGATCAGCTGCTGCTTCATTCATGGTGTTTACCCGCCCTAAGCAGCGCCATGGTTTTCTGAGACGCTCTCCGGAATTCTTTTGGAATAATGTTGATAACCTAGTGTTCAATAGCCTGTTCACCAAGCCTTATAATCAACAGCGTTGAAGCGTTAGTACTATACAATACCATCACCAGCCTTTCTGTCAGCCGCCTAGAAGCACCAAACGTGAGAAGGATTTTGCGCAAGCCAAGAAGAGGAGAAAAACTGTACAGGGAGTTTGTCCTTCCACCGAGGAGGTAGGGAGTGACGCGGTAGAAGTATCGAAGGTCTTGTGAGGAGGAGCCCGCGCCATGGTTGGAGCAACGCCCACCAATCAAAGAACTCAAAAGAAATCATGTATGGAGGAAGGAAATAAATGCACGCAGGAAAGAAATAACTTGGTTCCTTTATGCTAATACAGATACCTTATATAGAGAGCATTTGTCGTTATTAAGGAGGCAATACTAGCCTCCACAAAGTGGCGCGTTTGGCGCGCTTGGCGTACTAGCTTTCAAGCTCATATGCTCTAGTCGCGAGAATGTAATATCATGAATCATTTTTAATCTGTCGTTGGGCTGTCTGACCAGTCGAATGTTCGCATATGACAACACCGCAATAAGTTTAACTGTTTGAGTATCACATGAAACGAAAGACCGACGAAAGGAAGAGCGCTGCAGTGACTTAGCGTCAGAAAAGCAAAAGCGTATATATATATATATATATATATATATATATATATATATGAGACTTCGCGCTATGCGCTGCGTTTTGTACATCAACGTATTCGTTGGCGATTATCAGCCATTTTGCGACGTCGGCCACTGCTGTGAATTTTGTCCAACTCTACTATTTTGTCAGATTTTCTAATTCGTTAACACAGATAGCCTGCTATCCTGTTCGTCAGAAGCACCCGCTAGTCATTGCTCCCGTTCTGATCATTTCAGTCACTGTTCTGATTAGCCATAGCTCGCGCTCACAAAGCCTATCTTGCGTCAGAACGCTTGTCTGATTCCATGCCGAGTTTCATTGGAGATTATCACCCTTTCCTCTGTTATGAAACGCGTATCAACGCGGTCTTAAATTACCCGTCCTGCTATTCCGTAGCGATATGTAGGCATCGGCAGAAAGAGGAAAAGCCATGGTCCAGTCGCCGGAGCTTAGGTTACGCGTTTCTGTTTATTTTTTCTACACACCCGAATAGACGCTAGCAGCCATTTTTTTCTTCTTTGTTTTCAGTCCATTACATCACTTGCAAAAAGAAAACAAACAAAGTATCCTACGTTACACGAGGAAACAACGACACTCTGCTGGCCGGAAAAAGAATTAATGCTCTCGTTCCGTCTTCGCCTCCCGGCGCCGATCGCACGGGTCACGGAGCGTCCATTGCTTGTCGTCGCGCGCAGACTCTGGCGGGGAAAATCGCGACTGCCCCAACAAAAAAATAAATAAAAATAAATAAAAGACAGAGCACGCACGAAGCAACGCGGCAGTCATAAAGCACGACTCATCACACGTTCTCCCCTTAGCTCTGCGTCGTTCAGGGTGACTATATATTGACGGAGGCAACAAAAACGCGCGAAACAACGAGTGTTATAGCGCTACAAAGAGGAACACGACAAAACAAAGGGTGTAGCTACGGTGGTCAGGATGGCAGCGAACATTAAATGGAACGAATCATCGGCCCTGGGAACACTGGGTTACGAAGTGTGGCGCGATGAAAGTGGGTTACGGGAGGGAACGAGCGTCGAGCGTGTCGTCTCCATTGATCCCTTGAGACCAACAAGTGCGAGATTGCTCGTCACGTAGCGAGGAAGCAATGTTTTCGCCCTACTTTGTCCCCGCTCTCTCGGCGCTGACACGATGCAGGGCGCCTGCTTCGCTTTAGTTTATCTGTCTTCTTTTCTGTATTATCTCTGGACAATGCGCACGCGAGAGACAAAAAAAAAGAGTCGAATGTATCCTTTCTGTGCCTTCGACCTACCTTTGCCTTCCCGCATCGCGATCTAGGGGCCCGTCCGATATATAACCCTATCTTCAGAAAAACGGCAGCAAAGGTAGAGTTGACTGCCTCTGGATTACAGAGTACTGCTGGAACCTTGCATGGAATGACGAATCACGTAGGTCAGTCTTAGTAGGCATTCTTTGGAAAGCCACAAATACTTTAGTGCTATGAAGGCTTTCCTATAGTATTTTGCACCTGCGTCAGCTATATAGTTTTGTGGTATAGTTGCCATCTCAACAAAATAGGCGACTAAAGAATCCACTGGCGTTTTCCTGAAATTTGCGATACGTGAACAAATTTCAGTTGTTATTGTAAGTTAAGGACATTTCGGAGTTATGCTTAACGGGCAGTACCTCCCGACAAGCTGATAATTTGGGCTAGCAAAAACTATTTTTCACTTGTTGCAGAGTCAACAGGCACCTAGTAACTTTCTCGAGACGAGAAGGAGTGGCAATATTTTAAGGCGGTTAGCATCCTTTACCTACTTCCGGCATCTTTAGCCCATCTATCAATCTAGCCTCTTACGCCGACGCAGTGGCCCAAGTTGTCCACCAGCTTGGGCCACTAGGTATGAGCTCATGGTTGTGATGCCGTCATGGTCCTTCCGTCGTCGTCCTTCTAGCCGTGTCATCTGACTCTCTTCATGCAGACGTCGTCCTGCCTTCTCCGCCGAACCAGTGTTGGCCAAGTTGTCCAATAGCTTGGGCCACTAGGTACGTGCTCGTAGTGAAGTTGTCGTCGTGGTTGAAACATTGCCTATCCAGCTTCGTCAATCGCCTCTCGTCATGGAGTCGTCGTCATGCCATCGTCGGCATCTACTCGTCGTCATCCAATTGCCCTCATGTCGGTGCCGTCACGCCGTCGTCATTATGCGAACGTCATCACTTAAAAGAATGGCCATCTCACTGTCATCGTGCCGTTGTCGTCATACCGTCTTTGTCGTTCCGTCGACGTCATTACTTTTTTGCCATTCCATAGTTGTTATTGCGTCGTCGTCATACAGCAGTCGTCACGCCATCAGGCTCAAGCGTTACAATGACAAACGAGTGCCACAGCAACATGGTAGGATACCGGATTTCTCCACAGAAGCCTGACAGTGGCAATTACAGATGCTGAGCCAACTTACTTAAGAAATACGGCGTGGCGCTACGTTACTCAAATGCTAATCGCATTAGCATCGACAGTCATCGTGAGATGAGCTCTGCCGTAATTTTCTTTTTCTGTTCTTTTCTTCGACCTCACGGCATTTTCAGAAAACGAGTTTTGGCGATAAGCATATAACCAACACGAATGTGGTGCCCCATAATTCGTAAATAAGAAAGGAATAGGCAGTTTTACCCAAAGTCAAAAGATTGAAGCTTTAAGAAGGTTTAGCGTTGCGATTGAGCTCCTTACTTGTTGTTCTAATGAGCAGGTGGGGTCTGGCGCAACATAGCACGCGAAAAAACTGCTACTGCGCAGCCACCTTGGCAGGTACTAGACCTGTCACAAAGCTCACTCAATAAGGAATGCCAGCGAGGGCATTACAGGCACCGCACCTCGATTATGCACGAAATCAGAGCGACGGAACGCTGTCGGGATTTCTCAGTTTCCATTGAAAGGAATAGGTAGAGCTAGCTTGAGGTGCACTGTACTGTTCCGCTAAGAAAAGTGTGTGTGCCGCGATGTGGTACACACACCGCTACTCAACAGGAACGCTCATGTATGGGCAAACAGCGATCATGCCAGCTTGGGAAGAAAGAACACTGCCTCGGCTCTGGCACAGCGGATTTCGCAGTGCGTGATGTTACTTGGCTTTGTCGTTTTTGCAACTAAACGCACTGTACGTCTCAATGGGGACTTGTACGAGTAAAGCTTCTCCCCTTCTATACGCAAGCCCCTCCGATGCCAGGAAAGCACGACGACGTCGGCGCTGGCTGATGGCGCAAGCGTTCGTGGAGTGTCTGTATAATTACTATCGCAATAAATTTGAATTATACTTGCGCATCATTAAAACGAAGGCATTAACAAATTAACGAACACTTGACGAAAGAAAGTATACTGTCGTTGCTTTTTAATTGTAACGGATCAGTCATTTTGTTTGCTCTTACACATTTGGCATAGCACAAGGAACTGAACACAGAATGAACACATGTCGCTGTTGCAATCCTATAACTTACACCAAACCCAGAATGTGTCAACGCATTCGATAATAAGATATAGTGACAGCTCTGCCATACCCACCTCAAGGTCCACAAACAAGCACAATTTAGACGCTTGCGCTCTTGCTTAGTGAAAAGAATATCTTATCCGTTCTGCACTAAAGAAGGATTATGTTATGCGACTTCTGGCGCTTTGCGAATCAGTTATTGCATATGTCCGGTAGGTTCGTATTGTATGACTGTCTCTAAGAACCCAAGAAACGTACCAGTTCAGAAACTCCCTCTCGTAAACACCGAGGATCATCATCATCATCATCATCATCATCATCAGCCTATATTTTATGTCCACTGCAGGACGAAGGCCTCTCCCTGCGATCTCCAGTTACCCCTGTCTTGCGCTAGCGTATTCCCACTTGCACCTGCAAATTTCCTAACTTCATCAACTCATCTGGTTTTCTGCCTACCTCGAGTGCGCTTCCCTTGTCTTGGTATCTAATCTGTAACCCTAATGGTCCGCCGGTTATGGCCGGTGGACCATTACATGCCCTGCCCAGCTCCACGTTTTCCGCCTAATGTCAACTAGAATATCGGCTATCCGCGTTTGTTCTCAAATCCACACCGCTCTCTTCATCCCATCGCTCTTTGTGCGGTCCTTAACGTGTTCTCGAGCTTCTTTGTTAACCTCCAAGTTTCTGCCCCATATCCATATGTTAGCACCGGTAGAATGCAATGATTGTACACTTTTCTTTTCAACGACAGTGGTAAGCTCCCAGTCAGGATTTGGAAATGCTTGCCGTATGCATTCCAACCCAATTTTATTCTTCTGTAAATTTCTTTCTCGTGATCAGGATTCCCTGTGAGTAATTGACCTAGATAAACGTACTCCTTTACAGACTCTAGAGGCTGACTGGCGGTCCTGAATTCCTGTTCCCTTTCCAGGCAATTGAACATTATCTTTGTTATCTGCATATTCATCTTCAACCCAATTCTTACTCTTTCTCGATTAAGGTCCTCAATCATTTGCTGTAATTCGTCTCCATTGTTGCTGAATAGGACAATGTCATCTGCAAACCGAAGGTTGCTGAGATATTCGTCGTTGATTATCACTCCTAAGCCTTCCCAGTCTAAGAGCTTGAATACTTCTAAGCATGCAGTCATTCTAAGCATGCAGTCATTGCAGGCATTCTAAGCATTGGAGAGATTGTGTCTCCTTGCCTGACCCCTTTCTTGATAGGTAACTTTCTACTTTTCTTGTGGAGAACCAAGGTAGCTGTGGAATCCTTGTAGATGTTTGCTAAGATATTCACGTATGCCTCCTGTACTCCTTGATTACGCAATGCGTCTATGACTGCTGGTATCTCTACTGAATCAAATGCCTTTTCATAATCTATGAAAGCCTTATAGAGAGGTTGATTGTACTCCGCAGATTTCTCGATTACCTGATTGATGACATGGATATGATCCATCGTAGAATATCCTTTCCTGAAGTCACCCTGCTCTCTTGGTTGGCTGAAGTAAGTGTTGCCCTGATTCTAATGGAAAATTTCTTGGTTAATATTTTATACAGTACTGAAGCAAGCTAACGGGTCTATAATTCTCCAATTCTTTAACATCTCCCTTCTTATGGATTAGTATAATATTGGCGTTCTTCAAGCTATCTGGTACACTTGCAGTTGTGAGGCATTGCGTATAAAGGGCCGCAAGCTTTTTAAGCATGATATCTGATCCACCTTTGATTAAATCTACTGTTATTCCATATTATCCACCAGCTTTTCCCCTGGTCATGTCTTTCAAGGCCCTTCTAACTTCATCGCTAGTTATAGACGGAGCCTCTGTATCCGGTTCAGAGGCTCCTGAGTGGTGAATGGTGGCGTGGAGCAGAGGTAGAATACCCGGCCTCAAATCTGAAGGTCGTAAGTTCGAATCCTACTCCAGTCCACTACATTTTCAGGCATGAAGTGGTGCCTGACACCGGCAAGACAAAAATATATTTCCGAGAGCTAGTGGGGCTATACTAGTTCAGGTGCAACCAAACTAGGAAGGCCCCCTAAGCTTCATCGAAGTCACTCCCTCACCAGAACAGGAATTGACCTTCCTGGTGCAGTATTCGGCCACTACCTCCTTCATGACTCCGATATTTAACAGCAGTGCATACTTACGGGTAAAGCATCAGAGGAACATCACCGCTACAGCCAATAGACGGACCTTCGTCTACCGCTGCCAGAAACCTACGGGCTAAAAGTGTCGTCTGCAAGTTCACGGATGCGGGAATTATGACCCCGGCAAGAGTAACAATTTATTTCACCGTTGTTTCTTATTGCGTACAGAGATTGCGTCTTCTATTGTCATTGCAAAAATACCCAATAACGTTTGTAGTTATTGCTTGGCGAGGACAGAAGAAGCGCGTCGCGAAACATCCGCCAACCGCCGTACAACATCGTCCGCAAGCCGGTAATACGGTGGAGCCGCCAAGCGGCATCTCGGAGCAAAATTGAGAGGGCAACAGGAGAGGGCACGGTGGATGCCGCGGCGCTCACGCGGCAGGCACAGAAACAGAAAAAGCGAGGATTGTTTGTATAAGATATAGCAAGACGCCGGGCTTCCGTGATATAATATACGATCGACGCTGCATTATTGAAATGCCAAAGTTGTTCTGACCAGTTTTTATGGTCTTGACTGAATTATTCCCCGTAACTTTTGAGAACTGCCACCTGGTGAGCACAGTCATGAAAAATTTCATTCACGGCATATGATTTTTATCTTAAAAACTTCTGAGGCAGGAACATCAAAAGAATATCAAGGGCTCACGACCAGAAAGTGGTGTGATTTCACGGGCACCAGCGTCACTGCAGGGCAGATAAGTTATCGCGATGTCATAACAGGCCCTACACGGCGTGCTAGCGCTTTCAAGGGTGCCACAAATGTTGGTGCTTCAAATGTTTATGCCGGCAGAAATTATCACGTTAAATTTTATCAATAAGCCTGACGCCGTTAGCCTATTGAATGCTGTAGCAATACTAAAGCCGCATTCACACTGTCATTGCACATACACGCCATTGTAGCGCTAATTCGCTCACGGCGCATGCGCGGATTGCGCGCGGTGGATTACAGTGTCTCTTGGTACGCGTAATGCATTTCACTGCATGAACAACAGAGTGGACGCACCGTCAACAGTGTGGTCAAAGCCTCGGTGGCGGAGCAAGTGCTGCGTTCTGCTTTCTGCTGCAGGAATGAGCGCCCGCATTATATAAGTCCACTAGCATTTCTGCGGAGCTCATGTGTGTATGCTCTGGTTTGAGCGGTAAGTGTCCAGATAGCGATACGTAATATTTTACTGGGCGCTGACTAATACCGACGATTTTCCGTGCAGCGTCGCGCAGCGTCGAGATGCGACGCCTGCAGCGACCCTGGCGGCGCTCATGCGGCCAACGTTCTGGGACGCCTGGTTGCCAAGGCGCTGTTTTGCGTGATGAGTCGCACAATCATGTAGCCCCCCCCCCCCCCCCACGCATATGATTAGAAACACTGTTAGAGCACCGTCTGAGGAGTTGAACTGCAACGCTAAACATTACTTTCGCTTCCATTTGTTCGCCTGCTGGGTGAAAGTGCCAAAAATTTTGGGTGCCTTCGCAGGTAGATTTAAATTGCGTCTGTCCAACACCAAAAAATTAATTATGGGGTTTTACGGGCCAAAACCACGATCTGATTATGAGGCACGCCGTAGTGGGGCACTCCGGAAATTTGGACCACCTAGGGTTCTTTAACGTGCACCGAAGTCTAAGTACACGGGTGTTTTCGCATTTCGCCCCCATCGAAATGCGGCTGCCGTGGCCGGGATTCGACCCCGCGACCTCGTGCTCAGCAGCTCAACACCATAGCCACTGAGCAACCACGGCGGGTCTCTGTCCAACACGTCAAGCATTGAAGTGCTCGACCTGCAATTTGTGTAAATGTACTCCGCTTCAGAACCGATCTGGAGCCATACACTTCACGTCTCATCGTTCTTCTGGTGTCCTTCAGGCTACACGACCACCATTCATGTCGAAACTTTGATTGCACCGTTTATATATATAAATATACACTGCTCAAACCCGAGCATACACACATGAGCTGCGCAGAAACGCCAGTGGACTATAATGCGTGCGCTCATTCCTGCAGCAGAAGGCAGAACGCAGCACTTGCTCCGCCACCGATATATACAGAACATGCGCTTTAATCTCGTGTGACTTTCGGGTTTCACCTGACCACGACCAATAAAATGGGTTTGCACAACGTGTGCAAAAGTCAAACTTGTATAAGGCCGTCACAAAGATGAGGACGCAGCTGACGGTCATAAATATCTAAGTTGTTACCGTACCCATGGTGGAACGGAGGTTATTGCCAGCGACCGGTGAATTCAGAAACGATCCTGCAAATCTTTTCTGTTTCTTGTTAAACTTCTACAATAAAAAACAATGAGGCCGAAAGAAACGCTGCAAAAAAATGAAAACTATAATAGATTCAGTTCTACCCCAGTTTTGTGGCCAATACAGCCGTAATGCAAAAGTGTATTTACTTTTCATCTTGATTGAGATTGCTCCACCAGCTCGGCTGCTGAATTGTGTGCATGCTTAGGGTTTCTTGAACCTCATACGCAAAGCAATGTCAAGGCATTCGCGAATAATTCATAACGACTTTTATGAATTGAGTATCGTGGAACGTACGGATTCCTTTCGACCATGAGTAATATACCTAAAATTTTTCTTCGTTTATATCCTTTGCGAAAAATGTGACACCGTTAAGCAAGCGAGGGAATATAAAGCCAGTGTGGACAGGAAAGCGACAACAGCAATGCCCCGAGCCGTATTTTTGGAATAAAGCTTCTTGGAAATCAACAAAACGCCGGGCGCGAACAAAGCGGTGCCGATTCCTTAGTTGACATTTCATCGACTATAAGCGTCTTGTTTACGTGTCTGAGTTCGAAGCTCACGTATTCTTTACCTTTGTGCCCAATTTTTGGTCAATAAACTCGGCCGACACAGCCATACTTGCTACATTTTGAACAGCAAGGTCAGAAAACCGAAAAAATACTGAAATCGGGTATTTGAGGTTGTTGTTGCCATTGTTGTTGTTATTATTATTATTATTATTATTATTATTATTATTATTATTATTATTATTATTATTATTATTATTATTATCATCATCATCATCATCATCATCATCATCATCATTGTCGTGGTCTCACTTAAAATAAAAAACAATTCAGCTCTCGCTTAACTCATTGTATTTTCGATTTTGAGAAGGCGTCTTCATTTGCTATAGCTCTCAGGATTATTTCCTGGCTATATTTAGTCATTTTTTTTGCTATAGTCAATCTCATATTGCGCCGGCTCATAATGTGACATAGATGCATAAGGGGATGTACTGCCTGTTCTATCTCCATAGTATATCTTTTATTGAGAAACATTTCTTACCTCATGTCAGGTGCCCTTTGGTAGGCAGCTAGGTAGGTACACATATTTAGGTTCTTATAACGCATGGTTTCGAGCAATCTTATAAAGAATACTGCCCTATACTGGGGATGCAGCTCTGGCCTACAAGAGCAAGAGCTCGATGTTCTATGCTTAGGTTAGGAGCAACAGCTCGATGTTCTATGCTTAGGCTTTGATACGAAAGCATCAAGTGACACATTGAGCGAAAAAACCAGCGTCCGTGGCCTGGAACCGAGAAACGGCCCCTAAATTCCCATTGGCTGCGACGCCACGTCACGTGCCTGCCTCGACAGAGCAGAGCGGGAGAAAGGTGCTGCTGCGGTGGTGCTCGCTGAAAGGTGGTGCTTGCTGCTGCGCTGGTGCGCAAGGTGTTGCCAGAGGGGAGAGGGCATCACCGCGATGCCACGTCACGCTCACTCTCGGAAGCCTGTGTTATTCGCACCTTCCTTGCACGCGCAAGCTCTCGCCTGCGTTCTCACTTCGCCTCACTAATCGCTATAAAGAAATTAATGTATAAAAAACAGAATAGGTTCGAAAGGAATAACGCTGTTGGTATTGAGCTTCGAACCTACAGCCCCACACTCAGAAACCGAGTGTGTTACCCACTGGGCTAAACCAGCGCCTTCTATATATAGCAAGCCTATGCATTCTGCTTTATGACATTATGCTTTTTGGACCGCAATTTCCATTTCCATGCCCGGCCTGACGAAAGCCGCGACGACAAAATAACCGCGTCCCCATTAGATTCTACGGCGTTCGGGCAAAGTAGCATGCTATAACGGACCGAAGTGCACCGTCTTTGTGCTATCTAGGAGGCGTTGGTCAAGCGTCTCAACGCACTCGCTTGCCAGCGAGAAGTTCAGGCGACGTATTCTGGGACGATCACTTTTGCCGACACTATCGCCTGGGCCATCAGGTGCGCACTGATTGGCCGCTTGAGAAAAACCGGATGAGCTGATTGGCTGGTTGAACACGACGTCACGCGAAGGCGATAGTATCGTCGAAACTTATCGTCTGACAATACGTCCCCAGAACTCGAAGGACCGCTCAGCAGCGTTCAGTTGGACATGAATGATTTCGCATTCACAACTCATAGGAAGTGCTTAGGGGTCCTAAGCACTTTAATTTTTCCTTCCTTCGGGGTATTCATATCAGTGCATAAATGGCTCTTTCGTGAAACATAAGCAGGCAAACGAGATGATCAGTTTCTTTCATTTGTAGGGCTGACGCAGACACCATCAAAATAGTCCTATAGTGTTCCTATTCACACTTGAGACGTTCTAATCAGGCAATGGTCAAGCTTTACAAGAAACATTAAAGTAGTGGTAAGGATAAACAGTTCACCAATATATGTAGAATACCACTACAGAGGAAATTCAATTCCTTCATATATACCGTTTACTTGGACGATCATTTGACTGAAATAAACGGACAAATGCG
This sequence comes from Dermacentor silvarum, assembly GCF_013339745.2. NCBI lineage: Eukaryota > Metazoa > Arthropoda > Arachnida > Ixodida > Ixodidae > Dermacentor > Dermacentor silvarum. The sequence goes on from NC_051157.2 coordinate 129,854,516, forward strand.
CTAGTTGGCAAAGATTCATTATGAGTACGGCAACGCAAACCAAGACAAGCACTAGGAATAAACGCCCGTTCTGGTTACTTCCTAGTCCTTGTGTTTTGTGCTGCCGTACTCATAACGATTGCAATGAGCTGCTGAGCAGCAAACTATAGTTTTGAAATTTCGGGCTCCGCAGGAGCATCTACGTCAGCAGGCGTTTGGTGCGCTTTGGCAGCATGTTCCCGAGCCCATGGTGATGAGACCCTCCCGCGCTTAACCGTGCGTGGCTTAGCCGTATCCAGAGAAATATAGATATCCTGGGCGTTGAGCTGATGCCGGGAGTTTGGACCTTTATGGCCCTTGGCGGAAGCTACACACCTCTTGAGCCTCCGCTTCAAGTAGATGGCACCCCCGGACTGACCCACTCGGGCGAAATCTGGAGTTGCCTTTTCCTGTTTCGCTCTCTAACGTTCGTTTTTCTCTCATATTTATACTTTACTTTCTTCATCTCACTATCCTTTACTGCCGATTTCCCAGGCAGAAAGGGTTAACCTGATGTAGTTTATCCAACTTTCAGTATATTAGGTTATAGCTGCTACGTCTAGCTGGCATCTGCGTTTCCTTCGGGTCTCGCAGCATCCCCTTGTTGGGCTCGGTGGTGGGCGGCTGGCACAACTACCGAAATCAAATTAGTTTTATAGTTAAAACATAATTCCCCTCACTTTCTGCTCGCCCTCTTCTAAAAGAGGCACACCGATGAAACATTGATTTTTTTTGTACAGCAAAAATAATACTTTCCTCGTTTTCATGTTGTGCAGCGTCCGTATTCTGAAAACACCGTGAGAACAGTCTCTTCTTTAATTGTTGGGAAATGCCTCCCTGACACAATAGTACCCGGATACAAAGTTACCATAATGGTGAGTGGCGACCTCCTACCTGAGCTCCACGATATGCAACAGCATGGGAAGCTCTCGAACCTTGTCGCATACAGTGATGTCCCAATCATGGTGACTCGACACCGCTCCATGAATGCAGTCTGACGATATATATAGACGATAGTCTCCTAAACTTGACTGAAGAAGAGCTTCGCGAGGGATGGTAGAACCAGAGCGTTATCAACGTCCAAAGAATCGAGATTATACACGAGAACAAAGAAATCCCCACCAAACACCTGATCCTCACATTTGCATCGACTATGCATGGACCCACAGCCTACTCTCGTTCGTGTCCCACGTGCAATATATATATATATATATATATATATATATATATATATATCCTTACGCTTAAGGCAGAAAAAAAGAAAAAAACATCTTTCAGGAAGTATGAAAACATTTTTCATTTCTTTATACTGCATGTTATGCTGATGCGGCGCGTAAGGGGGCAATGCCGCACCAGACTCCGGCATCGGCCCGGCCCACGAAGAGTGCGGCCGCAAATGTGCCACCAGCACCATTGGCGAGAGCAGCCATAGCTGCTTCGCAGTCTCTGAAGGCGGGATCATCGACCTCTGGATTGGTGGGCCCGAAGGTTGCATCTCTCGAGGCGAGGCTTTCAAAGCGAACATACTCCTCGCCAAAGCAGGTGTCCAGCGCCCCGCCACAGGCGATAGACATAACCTGCAGCCAGTCGGCGCAACCAGCGCGAGAGGAGCGGCGGGATTCTCTCGACCCCTCCAAAACCCAACAGTACATCATAGCGCCCAGCAAAAGCTCGGAGAGCAAATCTTTCCTTTCCTAAACACGCAGCATAACATTCTTTCAAAATGAATACACCGATTCTGCAATGGAATGTGACATCTTCTCCACAATCCTGATGACAATAAATCTTACACAAACTTAATCCAAAGGTGCTGTGTGTTAAACACATTTAAAAGCTCCACAGGCAAATGTTTTCCGGCCATATGCTATTTGTTGCGAAGACCGTGACGAGGCAAACACCTCCTCCGGCGGTGCAGCCACAGTTGTCGACAAGACTGTTGCTTGCCAACACTTGCCCCTTCGCAAGCCCCTCGAGGCAGTTGCAGTGCGAGAAATTCTTTGTAATAAATTGCTTGCCGTCTGCTCCATCTAAATGCCTTCAAGCTACACCTGAGCGAAACGGAATTATATGGACTTACTGTAAAGCTTCCAGAACCTTCTTTTGTCATCGGGAACTTTAATGCTCTGAATGGAGACTCCCGGTATGACTCAAGGTTTCGGCTGATCGACAACTTTCTCGTGACCTCTGGTGTGGGCCTATTTAACAAGAAAAAGACCACCTACTACAATCTTGCAAATAATTATATTCTTCAATCGATCTAGTGCTTAGATCTCCCACGCTTCTTTTTCTAATCCAGAATGGAGTACATTCGAAAATCCGTTTGAGAGGGACCACTTCCCGATTACACTGAATCTGAAACAGCCACAGGACAATCCTCCACATGTCTGTCGATGGAAACTAGAACCTGCCGATTGGAATTATTCTAAAGAATCTACATACCACGAGATTTTATAAGGGATTATAGCATTCACAACACATTAGCGCATTTGACCACTTTCATTATTGACGCTGCAGAAAAAGTTGTCGCAGTTTCACCTGAAAGGCGAAGCATCAATTGCGATAGCAAATTTGTAGAGAGCTATACGGAGTAATGATATTAGCTTTATCAGCTGTATAAACTTGGACATGCAGCAGCAACGGCAACACGCAGAACTGATGTCGACGCCGTCGGCGTTTTGCCCGCGTTCGCTCAAAATGCGTGCGGCGTTGGTGACTGTTGCCGGAGCCTCTGATATAAGAGTGTTTTAGTTGAGCGTCTTTACGGTCAGCTCCGCTCAGAGTTGCCCCGCTAAGCCACAGCGGAGCGACGGGCGATTTTCACGTTTTAGTTATGCGTGTAGCGTAGCGGAGCGGATTTGTCGTAGTTGCCGCGCCCCCTGGCCAAAATCAGCGTAGTGATAAAAAAACCGTTTTGTCACTTTTACTAAGTACAACGAATATATATAACTAATTTGTTCATGAAGTATCTAGACGGGTGCTTGTAATGCGTTACCGGTCCATTTTATCGAGTGGAAAATGAAGCTTCGACTTGGTGAACGCCACGTGATGGCCAGCGAGGTTGCATTTCGAATCAAATCAAATCCGCTCCGCTTAGGCAGCTTGTAAGCGGACCGTGATTCTCGCTCCGCTAGTCCGCTTGCGGCTAAGCGGAGAGCGCATGCGCATTCGTGCTTCCGCTCCGCTCAGCAGCTAAGCGGAGCGTAAAAACGCTAAACTAAAACTGTCTATTAATAGGCACTTGGTGCCGCAGCTAAACGTCGCCTCCCTTCCCTCCCCCTCCCCCCCCCTCCCCCACGGCCTCTCACCCGTTGGAAGAAGGCGCGTTTGCTCTACATATATGGTGATTGTAAAGGAGGAAAGAGACGCCTACTTCTGCAGCCCTTAAGGGAGCACGACGCAGAACGCGCGTTTTTTCTCCGCCGTGCGTTCACTCCCCGTGAAAGCACGCGTCACTCGCGCCCTTTCACTGGCACATACAGCGTTCGGCACGCGGCGACGATTTCATCTCCATTGACGTCATACGGAACCTCACGGCGACGGCGACGCCGACGGCAGAAATCTGCTTTTGAGTGTCCATATAATTGCTATCGGAATAAAAGTTGATTCCACAAACAAATGACAAGTCATGACACAGACGTGTTCCCCGGTGGAACTATGAGTGCAGAGACGTTCGAAGGAAACAAAACAAAGCTTGGGGCATACTGTATCGATACCCAGATACGAAGAATCTTATCGAATTTCAACATGGTAAATCAAAGGAAACGGCCGGCTTGGAGACGGCAGGCTAGGAGAGCAAGTTCGGAGAGGTTTCCCTCAGGAATCAATTCCTATACACAAGATGTAAAAGTATGGAATAGGTTCAGTAGGCTAAAGGGGCAACCAACGCGTTAGTTGCCCGTGGTAAATGACCAACAAAATAGTTAGAAGATCAAGGAGATGCTCTTGGCGAACATTTCGAACATGTGTCTAGCGCCACACAATATTTAGAATCATTAATGGTATAGAAAGACATCACAGAATATAAGAAATTTTTGTGTCTTGCATTTTATATTCGTACATTTTTATGATAACTTCGCAACTAAAAATTTATGGCCATAGCACGCCCCATTAGTCATTCTCATGTTTTCAGTAGATACTATATATTTTATGCATTTTTGCCGCCACTGATCTCAGACCCCTTTACAACCACGTTACATTCTTTAGATCGTGTACCATTGTCAACTTATTCCACCATGTGTTTGGCGCTCTTCAGCCAGAACTGGCACTTGCGCCATTAAATCTCATTAGTCAATCCATCAATAAATCATTTCACTTCAACATGCGTTTCTTCCAGAGGCTTCGCCCCACTTCCCTAATTAATACATACAGTATAATATGATATATCATTACTAATTGCCCGGATATCGCACTGAAATGATGACTTCTCGTGTCAAGGTCAACTATAAATATACAGCTCTTCGAGGTGACTGGCACATGCGTCACGTTGCATCCTTTGGGCGACTAACACCAGCAATGGGACTCACGAATAACACGCCAGGGCTCTATTCTAGACATTCCGCCATTTTCTCCGACGCGTCGCGCATGCAATATGGCACTGATGTCCCCGATTTCTATTCGTAACGTGACGTAAACTTGACGCTTTGCCTAGGAAACGGCAATGGAAGCCACGAACTTAACGTTCTCGATGAAGCAAAAGAGTTTTCCTCCTAAGCCAAAATAAAGCAACTCTCTCAAAGCGCGCGATTATCCCTCCAACAACGCCTGTCGCTTCCTTCGTCAGCTGCGTACAAATCGTCGTCTGCTCCATCAGCCAGAATGTCTGACTCCGAAGGAAGCAATGCGTCATCGCATACTGGCTCCAACCCGCTGGTTTTCTACCTTGAGGCAGTGTATGGCAATGAAAGCAGGTTCTAAGCCGCGCTGTCGCTATCTTGTGAAATGGAAGTGACTCAGACCGTCTAGGTAGGCTAAAAAGCGGTTGAATATCACCAATGCGATGCGCGCGCTACAAGTAGTCGCTTGCACGGCGGCAGCGCCAGTGCAACCATCGGTTGCTCAATTCGGCGCTGACTCACACCGGGTCAAAAAACTTCAAGGCAGCGGCTTGCGTAGTTTTCTTGTTATAAATTAAGAAGCCGCCGTTGTCATAACTTCTCATGACGTGAAAAGTCATTAATATTGATTAGAATGAGAACGCAGCAGGGAAAAGTACAAAAAGTCGCAGAAAGTTTGTGATGTTGAAATAAGATACGATGTAAACGTATCTTTTAAAAATATTGCCCAAAACACAAACGTGGACACCTCCCGCGAGTGATGCAAACGCTGTGAGCACGAATTATGAACAAAAGGTTTTCATAGCCCCAAACTACGGGGAGAATGCGATGAGAGCAAGACCTTCGGCCTGCACCAGAAATCTTCAAGGCGCAATTGCGCAGTTTTCTTGTTATAAATTTTAAAGGCGCCGTTGTCATAACCTCTGATGACGCGAAAATTCATTCAACAGTGAAATAGTGGTTTAGTACAACATGCCGTCATAATAACGTCGTTGCCGTTGCCATTGTCTTGCTTTTGTCGTCACACACATGATCGCGTCACACACACTCGCCTTACACAAACATGCTAGTCCATCGGGTAACGCATTGCCGATCCCTAAATGACGCCGCATAGCTAGCTACTTGCGAAATGGTTCGTGTAACATCGATTTGCACAATTTGTGGTTTAGTGCAAGAGGGGATGGTTTATTACTAAATTACTTCCCCGAATTTATTCGAAGCGACGCTCATCTTCCATCACTGCTTCACGAGTACTTTTACATTTTACTGCCGTTACTTTTCATTTTATTTGTTTCTCTGACTTATCGTAGTAAACCCACGCACAACACCACCCGTTTCTTTCCTAAATTCATTCTTTTGCTTTGAATTCCTGACTGGCCACTTGCTCAAGATAGAGGCATGACTGTCTGTATAATCCGTATATGTAAAAAAAAAAGAAATGCTTTTATTTTCTCCTTCATTACCAGCTGTCGACGAAGCTAGTAAGAATTATAGGGCTGTTATGCCTAACTGTGCAGAGGCGCTATTCTAAAGCGAAACACTTTCTTCTCTGCGCTGCATAAGTTACGCAGCCTTGATTCACTCTTTGAAAAACGAATTTGAGGACACCAGCTGCTATGGTTCTGCCTTTCTCTTGGATGAATTCTTCCGCTTTTATGCAGGACTGGTGAGGAGCTTCGAAACAGCTCCAGCTGGCTCGATTTTAAGCACTGCGACGCAATGACAAAAGCGAAAACTTCGAGATATCTCGCGTGTTTCATGCGTCTTTGTTTAACTGTTCCTGCTGAGTCTGATCTTTATAAGCGCCGCGCAACACTGAAGATAAACCGACCATCTTCGGTGCTTTATTAAGTCGGTCTTTACAGGGAATGCTGCTGCACATTGAACATGCTGAACGTCCAGCTTCATTTACACGACTGTCGTTTTTGTCGTTTACTCGTGATCGCAAGATTCAGTTGGTGTAGACAGATTTTGGCAAGTGGAAGCGAACCACAACTGGACTGGTCATCAAAGAGTGGCTCAGTGCAACACGACGAAGACTTTAAAATTACAGGAGTTAAGCGAGCTCTCTTCAAACATTGCGGCATTTGTTACATCTGTTCTCACCAAGTAAATAGAAAAGAAATTATTTTTCTCATCAAACTTTAAATCCCCACTCCACCACGTGTTACCCTCTGCCGCTCTCGTCTGCTGTCCTAAAAAATGGTGCCAAAGAAATAATTTTAGTCCACGTGCGTAGTAATTCTGAATTAGACTTCTTCCAAATCTTTAAGACGGCGAGCTACGAATAACGAGCTAAGGACGACATAAAACCCAATACTAGCAAGAATGTGCTCGTATTTTCAGATTGCAAACCACCGAACTGCTTATTTTAATCACGACTCGATGGCTCTAACGAAACAAGAGATGTCCTTCTCAGCCCATAGCTTGAAAGTATACCTTTACACTGAACAGTGGGTCTTTGCGAGCGCTTCCGTGAATTCCGTGACGCTCTTGTCCCGCCATGTAAGTGATCATGATTGTAAATTTATCATGAAATGTAATCCATACTACACACAAAGGAAGGCACCGCCGCGAGTACAAAACCCGGCACTGGTTATTGCTTAACAAATGAAATCCTGGAAACAAAGGCCAGCGATGGCTGGAGCAATGACAGCCAAAATAGGCTACTACAGTCATCAAAAATAAACTCTAGTGGCTAGGGAATATCAAAAGCAAAATAAAAAACACAGAAGCGCAGACAAAAATAATCATTGTGGAGGAACAAAAGATCAACGAAGCCAGGTCTAGTCATAGCATACTATAGTCATAGCATACTATATTCATAGCGTACTATATTCATAGCCAAAGCTCGATCTACCGGCAAGATTGCACTTTCCCCAAAGCAACATTGGTGCTTCTGATAACCGCACGAGAAATTTATTTTTCCTTCATTACACGAAACAAAAAGCAAGCACTTTCATCATCAAATGCATAAAATGCACATTAGGTATAAATACATAAACTCAGGGGAACAAAAGTTAAGAAAAATCTAAACAAAAAAAAAGGTATGGAAATCCAATGCGCTATATGCTATTTGAATAACTTCCAAACCCATTACATAGGATGCAAATCCAGCATTTTACGGAGTTCCACAAACCATTGCCAGATGGACGAACATGTTCGTGTAAAGCGAGCAATGGTGTGTGTAGACAGACCCGATACTCTGACGACAGTAGCAAGGGGACCACTACGGTGACGACGATGAAATAAATGGTGGGGACGTTGGCAAGACGACGGATATTTTGTGCACCGACGGAGAAATGTTATTGCCCCTGATAAGAAGATGCCTGCTATTTGCGCCTTAGTGGACAGCGGACTCGCTGCTTAGTGACAGCGAACGCGTTGACTGGCTTTAAGTTACATTTCCGCCGTTGTGTTAGATTGTCAGTTCAGTATTAGACTTTCTGTTTATAAATTTTGTGAGCCAGTTTAAATGTTACTCATATTTTGTAATAGTAGTGTGGGATTCTCTCAATGTGATTTGGTGACTGCATCAAATCACTAGACCGTGCTCCCAGTGCTGACGCCTGTGATGGCAAGGATCCTGCGATCCTGTGATGGCAAGGATGGCAAGGAACCTGCGTTCGCCTCGTACTATTGGAAGAGCTGTAGACGATTTGAGAGATGGCGTATAGTGAAAGTGCACAACCCGGCGCGTTCATACCTATTCAAATCGGTTCCTTAAAGCGTTAAAAAAACACACACACGCATTTTGTTAATGCATCTGTGGATATTATGAGACAACCATTGATTTATCCAGTTCACAGAGTGCACGCGTCTAACAATCATTTTCCGCCATTCGCTTGTAGCTTTTCCATGATAAAGTGCGTTTTAGAAGGTTTTTTTCGAAGCAGCTTTGTTAACTTAGTATCGCTAAAATGTACCCTATTGTTCTGTCACGTCGCTAAAAAACGTCACCGGTAGCTAGATTAAAACGCTGGTCGCTAAATTCGCAAGAAAGTCGGTAAATGTATTGACAAATCTCTAAAATTGCAACGCGGGTGGTACGCTAATGCACGTAAGATTGTACGAGTATTTCATCGATGTCAGCCGCCGTTGCCTTGGGTTCTTTTTATCTGGCTTTTTCTCTACGTTTCATGGTCACCCTTTGCTATCGTGATGCTGTCTGTAATCTCAAGGCTGTTACTCGTAATGTTCTAGCCAGCTATAGCTTCCGTGACCTTCGAAGTGCAGTAGACGTTTTGTTGTTAGCGAGTTTCACTTGCATAGTTCATGAGCAGCTAGGCCGCGCTTCTTTGTGCGCTGCATAAAACGAATCCTTGAGATCTCTGGCATGCCGTGCGCTATTCACGTACGATCGACTATACAAAATGAACATTTTACGCAAGACGATCGGCTGAGTATTGTCACACTCGGGAGGCTTTCCACGGAAGATACATTAACGCCGGAATTTCCAGCCGATGTAAATAGTCCAGTTTCTTCGATAATGTGCTACCTAAGAGACTTGTTGCACTCCACGTTGTGCTTGTGGCTTTGCTAAGACGTTGTACAAATTAGGTACGCTTTATATTTTCATACGATAGCATAACAAGCAGACTTCACTCACTTCGGAGGTATGCAGCCGAAAACTCGATTGGGCCGGTCCCGGAGACTGATGACTCCGCGGTGGCGTGTATCACGTATAGGTCGCGTGGTGTGGGTTTCCGCGTCTTGCCGATTTGCCGGACTTGCACGTAATCGGTATATACTTATTACGCGTTGCAGAAATTGAACAATTTTATACCGTTTATTTACCCACTTCACATTGATTCAGATATGTGCATTACGTTCATTATGTACATAATTTTAATGAATGAGCATTATACACGGACTTCACCCACTTTGAGGGTATCTAACAGGAAATCTGAGGTTCGTTGAGTATGCGCGAGCGCATCACAGTGTGCACGAAGTCGCAAGTTTTGAAAAAGATTAGAGGTACAGAAACGTCACTTTGATAAACTGGAGTGTGCAAGGTCGTCTGTGACGCACGTGCACGCGGATGGCGAGACGTCAATATCGTCACAATCTTAAGTATGCTGTCGCACACTTAGAGAGTTAGTGGTGCTAAGTTCGGACCTAGAAGTTTAGCAATTCGTTGAAGGCTCTTCAAACCTATACGTCGATGTTGAGTTGATGAATTTCGAATAAAGCGCACACTTTCGTTCGTGCCCCTAAATGCATCCCTTATTCACACACGTACGGATACTTTTCCTGTTTTGAGTGTTTCCAATTTGTTCTTTTCTGACATAGCTTTCATTACGAGCTCGCCTTAGCCATTCAATTAAGCGCTTTTGGCCCCCAAGCGCTTCATTCTCACCGTAAAGCGGCAGGATTGAGCCACACCACTCAGGCAGACCTCGCCACCATTCTCTCACTAAATCTCCTCTCTTTCTTTCTCTATTCGTGGCGCTCATTGCTGTTTATCTGTAAATTGCATTATATATATATATATATATATATATATATATATACTAAGTAGTAAAGTAGTACTTCGGTAAATGAAATAGACTCTAAATTGCTTGGTTTTTGTATAAGGGTAATGGAAAAAAATTTCCTTAATCGGAACCAAATTTTTCGCAACTCTCTGCAAACTGAATCACAGAAGCAAGCTCTAAAGATTTTTTTTCAGGAAGAGGCGGAATACAAAATGTTCTTGCGACCCCAGTCTTCTATTCAGAAAGTACTTCATAAAAACGGAGGCAAAGACTCAAGCAGGCAGAGATTTGATAAATTTTCGTGCATAACATGTTCATGCACGAACACTTCGCGGCACTGCCACTCAGCCCATGGGTGTCCAAATTAAAGACAACCAAAATTTCGGACACCGCACAGCATGCCATTCAATATTTCAGACTCCCATGCACGACCACGTGTTGTTCTGCCACCGACTGGAGCATCAAGCGCTATCCCGTCATAGCCTCCTCAAAACCGAGACTAGCCTAGTAAATCCAGTAACTGCCGACCACTCCCAAACCACGGAACAAACTAGCTGCTGCATTCACTTCTTTATGCTTTACATTCTAACAGTGTTAACAAGGTTTGTGACATATAGGTTGTCCTGTGTCTTTTGCGTTTTTTAGTTAGACCAAAATTTTCAAAACTACCTGTGGTAAACAGCCAAATTCTAACCTTTAAACTAAATTCAGGGATGGAAGCAGTCAAAGAAGTTTTGGGGCAGCTCTGGGAGCAGCAAACTTGGCACTTTGGATCAGGCTTGGAGCATGAATTGTCCATTTGGGAGCAGTAAGAACGCGTTTTGGAGCAGCTTGGCAAAGTTCACCATGAGTGAAATACAGGCATATGAAGAAAAGGTGTTCCTTATTTGACGTTGCAGAACACTATTAGGTTACCGCAAATCATTTCTGCGGAAGCCTGCAGGCAAGCCAAATTCTTGACAACGAAAAATTGTAATCCACCGGACTGTTGCATGAAGCTGCAAAGAAAACTCATACCGCTTTCTCAGAAGCCACCATTTGGTTTGTGGGAAGACGTGTGGTTTATTATCTGCCACATTCCTTGTTACTCATCGGTCGAACGCAGACGACATCACCGATCGCTGCTGGCCCGCTCGTTCCTCGTTCAAGCTCTGTCTCGAGCGTGGGGCGCGCGGTGCTGCGTGCTTGGGCGCCACTTCGTTATCGTCGATTAAACGCCGATAACTTGCCATAGGTTAAATACCGGATGCGCGAGCTTAATATGGACAAGAAAAAAGTAACCGAATGCTTTCAGCGAACAGCGCCGACTCTATGTTGATACGATTGTGTTAATGCTAGTCGAGTTTTTTTAATGCGAAGCATTTCTTGCCGGCGGCTCTGTCCGTCCCTCCCGCGGCGTCCCACACCCCCACAGCGCATGCGCGTCCCCTCCCCTTTTATCTCCTCTCTTACGCTACCCCCTTTCTCTCCTCTAGGAATCCGGAGCGGCGCGCACGACAGGTGGTGCGACAGCTGCATACTCCGCTGGGGGCGCCACGGTAGTTCCGCGGTATGAAAATGACGGAGCGCGCGCGCCTCATTCTCCTGTGCAGCGCCGCGATGAGCGCTCGGGCCGCTGCCGCGAAACTATCTCCCGTTAAAGCTAACCATCTCCCCGCTGCTTCGCATCCCCACATAGTTCTCTTTAGCGCGAGATGGAGTAATTTTTTTTCTTTTTTATTGTGATCAACAACTAGAATTTAATTTAATGAAGTAAGATTTATTACCTCACTGATTCAATAAGGTGCCAATGCAAAGGTTCTGGAATGCGTCTAGACATGACCGAGAACACCGTGTTTAGCGACGTAGGTCTTATGTGGTCTTGTTTAGAGCGCAGCTCAATTAGGCACCCGTTCCTGAGTACAACGTCACAGTTCCTTGGCGTAACCGCGCATTTTGGCCGCTAAGCTTGACTAAAGCCGAAACTTTACATCCTTGGCTTGCGTTCGGCGGCGGCAAGAGCCTGATATTGGGTGGTGTAGCCGTGCAGAAAGTAGTGTAGCCCGAGTGAAAATTTGTGTGACGACTGCGCTTGCCATCAGATATTTGTGGCCAGGAAGATTCATGAAAGCAAGCGGGTCGTTTATCGGCGTGCCGCCCAATCATACCGGTAACTGGGCGTGATGAACGTGCGAAATTGATTTAGGAAATCACACACACGGCGTTCGCCCGTTGATCGACGCTCATGTGCCAATACGGCACAAAATCCAGTGCTAAAATGTATAACGAAACTAATGAGCTACATGGTGAGCAGACTCTACTACCTTATTATTTCAGCGCAGCTTTCCTTCCCCATTGGCCCATGAAATGAGCGCCAGTTCAAATCATCTTTAGTTGGTCCGCGAATATGCCAAACGCGTAACACTTTTATAAAACATTCGTAATGGATTGTATAGGACAAATCGGTTTTCATTTTCTTGTGGCCCAGGTCAAATTATGCCACACTCCAAAGACGCCGACGCTGAAATGGTTTGCTTAGGATTGCATGGCAGGATTAAGCGCTAGCTAAACCATGTCTATGGTTGTGTGGTCGCCAATGAACATTCACATCCTGCTAAATTTGGCAACTTCCTTCAACATTAGTGTTTTGGAGCAGGATGGCGCAGGCTCGAGGATTTGGCGCAAGATGGCGCAATTCAATCTTAGTAAGTTACTCAATGACTCGGACATACGTCCACGAGCAAATAAATGAGGGATTAACTAATGAATAAAGTTTACATAATCATGCACACGTTACAATTTGCGAAATTTAGCTATAGAAATTGCAAGGCATTTTGACTTGGAACGAATGTTGAAGTTGGTTTCTAGATATGCGCCGTCACACCGTCGTAGTGCAACGCATGCGGAATGTGGAGGTTGTGGGTTCGGCTCCCGCCGGCGACAAGTTATCTTTTCGTCCTCTTTCATTTCCCTTTTTTTCATTAATTTCTACATTTCAATTTCAACCATACTTAATTTACCCGATGCTTTCCTTGGCTTCATTGTCTGTTGGCTTTATGTGGTTATCACAAACAAATACAAGTCGCAGATATTACACGTGCACACATATTTTAGCAAATATCTGGAGCTGGCTAACTTAACGTAAACGTTATGGTCCGCATTATAATCGACGAGGCGTGCTGCGAAATCTATGCGTGAATCGAAGACACGTGTTAACACACACGCACTATTGCAGTTTCCAACTAATACGAAGGAGTGTATTGCATACGGCCAACTTATGTTCTTTTGCTTCCTACTTGTGGCGCTAATTATACCCCCTCACCCTCTACTATGCCCCTGCATTCGACCGGCTAGCCTTGGGCAACATCGCCGTACCCATTACCAGAATTTATCAATTAGGAACACAGAGAGAGCGACAGGCGGGCTCTCGCGTAATATATGAGCCGTTGAATACGGCTCAGTGACTCTCCCCTTGAGAAAGCCGTGATCGCGTCTCCATAAAATTGCCAATTAGCACCAGGCTGCCAACGCATACTCGTCGTGAATTAAACACGTGCTTTCACAACCGCAAGGGAGCTTAGCAATATTGCAGGTTACGTAAACAGTAGTCACCTCATGCAGGTGGGCTCTAACAGCCGACTGCGCAAGATAGGTTTCAGCTTTAGAGCGGAAAGATCAGTGTTCTAAATCCTTCTTTGGAAAACTTTAAGCCGGATCAACGCAACTGCAGACTGTTACTGCCGGTCATTGGTTCAGGCTGACTGCTTTGCCATTTATTGCTTTGTTAGAAGGGGCCTTCTGAGGCTGCTGCAAATCCTCGGTTTTTACAGCGAAACTTGTACACTGTTAAGTAAAACTGCGAAACAGTGGCATGACAGAAAAGCCTCTTAAGACGAGGGCAATGAATTTATTAGCGCATGGAACGAACCAAATTATAAGAAAATCAATTCCCTCGACACTTGGCATTTCACTTGGACTCTCTCTAATCTCCAGTTTCATTAGTTTCGGTTAAGAATCGGCGCTCTTCCATTTACTTTTTATTTATTTATTTATTTATTTATTTATTTATTTATTTATTTATTTATTTATTTTATAGTGTGCGTAGCTAACATCGCCGTCCAATGATAGCTTACCTATTTCTTTTATGACGCAACGGAGATCTTGCTATCTCTCTTCAGTGTCAATGTAAGCCTTTTCTTTCTTTTTTTTGTATGTTGCTAAAACAAAGGTACACTCTCTCCATGAAAAGATCTAGTATGAAATATAGTATATAAAATAAGTATATGGAAACGTCAGATATACGCGCTCATGAAATTGTAATCAACTGCTTTACGTCATTAGGCACTGCCGAAGCAGCCAAGATAATTCCGAAAGAAGCATCACGCACGGCTGCTTTCTTGATCGTTTATGCTAGACAAAGCACTGAGTAATGCACTAAATAACACAATAAGAAGCCCTTATGAAGTCCTCATTTTTGCTGCCTTTCATCATCATCATCAGCGTATATTTATGTCCACTGCAGGACGAAGGCCTCTCCCTGCGAGCTCCAATTACCCGTCTTGCGCTAGCTGATTCCAACTTGCGCCTGCGAATTTGCTAACTTCATCACTCTACCTAGTTTTCTGCCGTCCTCGATTGAACTTCCCTACCATTTGCCTCCTTAATGCCTTTATTGTCTTATATTTAGGAAACAGCTGCATGTTCGTGCGCTCCAACTTCTCACGCACAAAAATGTTTCCGTGTGCCTTTTTAACGAACGCTTTCTCTGCACCGGTGCTGCCTAAATTCCGTCTTGGAAATTAATATCCTGCATGATTAGAGTAATGTGTGCCGAAATTTTCTGTTATTTGTCGTGAACGAGCTGCGCCAGTCATCTTATTATATTGAACGGTTATTAAAATTTCGCTACGATAGCCTAATTTTCGGTTATCTTTGTTTCAGGTGACAGTACTGTAAACTGGATAAGGATAGATGGTCTGCGTTCTTAGAATTACATTTTCATCTTTTGCAGCCCAATACCACCTACAGGCAGAGACGGGGGGCACGCAATACGTGCATTAGCTTTGCGTCCTCCGTGTTTGTCTGAGCGTTTTCGCGCTACAAAGCTGTAGAGAGCACCGGGGCTGATATCCCACCAGTATTTACGTACACGCCCCAATTTACTGAGTAAATCTAAAGCTATGCACAGCCTAGTTACGCGAACAGTTTTCAGAGGCAATACCATGAAAATTGGCTTTAATAAAAGTTATATCTTCGTCAAACTGGTCAAGTTATACGTTTAAATACGTGTGCGCATGCATACACACCCACATATACATGCACACATGCACACACACATGCCACACGCACGCACACACGCATATACAGATGCACAAACACACACACGCACACACACACGTACCTGCACACACGCACGCACGCACACGCACGCGCACACACATACACAGATGCACAAACACACACATGCACGCACACGCACACACGCACACATACACAGATGCACACACACAAACACACACACGCACAGACGCATGAGCACGCGCGCACAAGACACACGCATGCACACACAGACGCACGCACACACACGCACACACACATACACAGACGCGCACACACAGACACACACACACAGATGCACGCACACACACAAACACACACACACACACACACTACGCATCTGATCTTCCTGCAAGCTTGAACTCTTCGTGAGCTCTTTTGTGCTGCGTCTTGCAGGTTGAAAGGCCTATTACTCTTATCTCCTTCTGTCCCGCGTCGGGAAAAGCAGGGGTTCATTCGAGACAATAAAAAAAAAACTGCATGTGCCCAAAAACGTCGTATCAATGCACTGTGCGCTTGGTGGAAACGGTGGATCATGCCGCAGTAACAAACGCTACAAAGCATCATGTCTCCTATTCGAGTTCTTTGGAGCCTGCGCAATCCCCTGCAGGCGAATCAAACGCCTTAGACAACACATGTCTCGAACACGTGAAGAAATAGCGGAAGCTGCAATCTGAAATGGTAAATTTATTGCCAAACGAGACTTGGCGTAAAGGAAAGTGGAGCTCACAACACGAGTCAGCTAGGCGGTGGAACGCGAAATAAAACTCCTGGGCCACATAAAAACATCGTCTCACTCCCAGTCTGTCTCTAGCTGTATACTTGCAGTTCCACGGAAAGCTGAAACAGCACTAGAAAGGCACTTTCTCTCCAAGGTCAGCGTGGAACGATTTTCCGATGACGTGCTCGATAGGACGCTTGCCGGAGCCAAACCGAGTTTTTCTGCTCGCGTAGCAAATGAACTCTGGGACGTGTGACATCTGCGCTCCCGCTGGAGACGCCAAGGACAAAGTCTGATGTGGATAGAGCACGGAGGGCGCTGAAGCAAGTGTACAGCTTTATATGGTTCACTGTAAGATGCACCGATAGTAGTGGCGCCTCCTGCGAGTAAAATCACATCAGCGACGCTGCTTGAAGCGCAAAACATTGTTGAATACAAAGGGGCCATCCGAACCACAAACCGTATTACGAAATACACATTGATTGGCACCACCCAGCCGACGTTGACTATTTGGAGTCATCATGTTATGTTCACGTTTCGAAGGATAATTTGAATACACGTTCAAGAAATATTCCCTTTGAAGTAAACAAATTTTGCAACAACAACGACAAAAATAACTGCTACTACTACTACTACTACTACTACTGACTATTAACTACTACAGATTCTTCTTATCTTCCTCCGCCTCCTCAGGATTGCAACCTTGTTCATATTTAGAACCTCGCTTACCCTAGCTTGAACAATACGTTGCCCTGCCTTGCTGAGTTCAGCAACACTAATTTAAAGGAATGCACAGAGCTTAGTTCACTGGGTTTAAGTGTTTAGTTTTGTCCCCCGGGAAGAAGAGGAATGAAAAAAATTGGCTGTGGTTTAGCTCTGGTTAAACCTAGTCGAGTAGCAATAGCTACAGACCCCCGGCTGCGCTAAGGCTTCGCTTGTAGTTAGACATGTTGTTATTAAACTTAGTGGTTTCCCACAAGACTCTAGTCTAAGAAAGGAGATACGTTGGGGTCAACCAACGAGTAAAACTACAGCGAGCGCCAAACGGCAGGAGCAGTGGCCGCGCGGCGACCGCGACGAGGGGAGTTGCCGGGGAATCGAGGGCCGTGGTGTGACGTCACAGTGCGATCACGGCTCAAAGTGCGGCGACGGCGAAGAGGCGAAAACCTGGCGTAATGTAGCTATCGCTACAAAAGAAATGTGGGGGTGTCCCCGCACTACCATTAAGTAGAACGGGCAAAAAGAGTCAACGTAAACATAAAATAAAAGGAGTTATCGTCGCCAATAACCCAGAGAAAATTTAGGGAAACAAGTCAATAGGAGAGAGAAAAAATTATTTCGAAGGCTAAGACTGGATACGAATTAGAAAAGGATCGAAGAGCAGGGAAATGGAAAGGGCACGGCGTGGGAACCGGGTTGAAAGCTCCAGAGAGAGATTAGAATTCTTGCAGCCGGCAGTGACCGGAAAGCACCGCGATCTGCGCGTTTAGTGGAACATGATCGGGTTCGGGAGCGGTAAGCTCCAGCAGAAGAGGCATTTTGGAGAGCGCTCTCTAGGTGTCAAGGTCCGCCCCCGGAGACCAGGGTGGCCGGGGCGGACACGGGAAGTGGCCGAACACGGGAATCATGGGCAAGACCTGGCAAGGTCGGCCCGGGAAGGCGGGCGAGGACGACGAGAAGGGAGATAAAAGGAAGGAAGGCTAGGGAGAAGGGAAAGAGAGGGAGGGTAGATAATGTAGGTGAGGCATGCTGTTAATGCCATGTGGCACGGGGCGGGCCCCGCCTTAGTTGGCATAAGCAGTGCGAATGGCGAGTACCAAACATGCAAAAGTAATGCGAAACAAATGAGAGGAGACAGGAGGCTATGCAGGAGGGAGGAATAGAGAGCCAAGTAGAAGACAAAGGAATGCTAGTGCACATCAGGGAAGAGGAAGGTGTAGGCTTAGGTGGAACAGATGTTAAGATAGCGTGCACCAGCTGCAGAAGCAAGGCCCATGAGCGCTTGCGCGCTAGAAACATAGGAAATTGGAAGGCGACACGCTGTCGATGTTGCAAGCCGTACCCACCGTGAACTTGACCCCAGCAAATCGAGTAACACTAGTTAAAGTCCCTATATAAGAAAAGTACCGCCATCCTTTGACAAATGCCGCTTCGCTCTCTCCTGTGTTATCCTGTATCTCCTATTGGACGATGATAGCGCGCGCTATTCACTTCTTTATATTTTCTTTTTTTCCGCCTCAAAGCCATGTTGAAAGTCCTCTCCGCAGCCGCAGTCGCCGGCGGCGGCTGCGGCTGCGGCTCCGGCCTGAAAGCTTCAACGTGGACTTTCTAGGTGCGCCACCGTCGACTTGGCTTTCGCAAGCAAAAAGTAAAGAAAAATCAAGCGCTTTAGGAGAGGAGGCGGCGGAGGAAAGAGTAGATGGCGGTACTTTTCTTATATAGGGACTTTCACAGTAGTAGCACATTAGCGACGCGCACAATCGTGGGTCGTCTAAAGTCTGATCTATGGGTCAAGTGCGCATATGCTATTTATACATAACTTATCGTACATTCCTGAGGAAATCCCTGGTGCTCGCTTTTGCTCTGGAATGTACATACATCACTATTTGCATCGTGCTTGTAATCTGATTCGACACGGTTTCTTTCGCCATAGAATCGGCTACCTTGCGCGGAGCGATACCTGGCTAGATTCGTTCATCCGCAAAAAAAAAAAAGTGGTCACTAAGAAAACTTGAACAATCAAATGTGTCAACGCCCCCCACTTAAAAAGCATCGTCTCGATTCTGCAAACAGAACACAAAAGCTAAAAAGAAAAGCACACGTATTAAAGGGAAAAAAATATCAAAGCAACGAAGATATAAAGACCCAAAGTTCGTTAGCGGGCGTATAGAATTGCTTATGGCGTGCTACAGATCGTGTTCGCCGCCGCTGCGATTGCGTAATGCCGTCCGGCATGACCTCATAGTTCAGTGCGCCAATATGTCGAAGGATCTTATATGGTCCGAAATAACGTAGCAATAGCTTTCCATTCTGTTCAGGTCGGCGTATTGCGGTCCAAACCTAACTAAGGCCGCCGAGCTGTTATTCCGCGTAGATTGGTCGAAGATCATAGTGTCACCTGCCGGTCCTTTGATGTCATTGATGCACAGGCGAGAGAGTTGCCGCGCTATTTCGGTGCGCTAGAGATAGGCGTCACTGACGTGAGGCATCATGACGTTAAGTATCGTCGCTAGGTGATACCACTGCAAATTTGGTTGCCGGTGAAAAAAAAATTGTCACAGAAAAAACTTGAACAACATACACGTCTGAATGTGTTAGAGCTTTCCAGGGGTAATATGTGTCACGGTAGTCCCCATATACACATTGTACACCTTATGTGAATCTCAGAATCTCAGTCTTCACATGCCGCATCGCGTTATGTGCCCACTTTCAATGCGAATAGCATTCCTAGGGAACTTCACCCACTTTTGGGGGCTATCCATCCATTCATTCATCTATCTATCTATCTATCTATCTATCTATCTATCTATCTATCTATCTATCTATCTATCTATCTATCTATCTATCTATCTCTCTCTATCTATCTATCTATCTATCTATCTATCTATCTATCTATCTATCTATCTATCTATGTCTCTAACCAGTTCCTAAGCAACTTGGATCACTGTAAAATCTGTGGTTAATGGGTACAGCATCGGGCAGCCTGCTCTCGGAGGACAGGGTCTGAAAGCAACCGACCGACCATCTTGGGCCACACGGTATGTGCCACTTAGTATGTGGCGCTCTTCAATGGCAAAAAAAACAAACATTTGAAATTTATGCAGAGCTTGGCGGGACTCAAACCCGCGTCATATACACTTAGCGAAATTTCTGCGGATGGATATTCCCACAAGTGCCACGCGCGGACGTCGCGGAGGGTGCGGCTGAATGACCCGCTGTGCCCATAGGGAAAAATGAGAATGGAGCCCAGCTGCATAGAGGCCTCACGCGTGGCGCGCCTCGGTGGTGGCAATACGGTGTGTCGCCACTTTGGTTCACTGATAATAACGTGATGGGTCCATCCCCAATTTTCTTTTCTCTGTCTCTCTTAACTTCATTTTGAGTCTGATATTGTATTAACTTAATTTTTATCTCTTAAAGGAGCAGATGGTGGCATGTTGTTCTTAGACTGGCTAGACTTAGCCTCCCTCTCCGTTTTTATCTCACACTATACATTCCGCTGTCATTACGGTCATTCCAGGCACTCTTCTTGTATACAGCGGACAACTGTGCTCGCCACACTTTGCGCACCATTCTAAGGTTCCTGTTCGTACCTCGAAACGTGCCGCACTTGAACTTCGCTTTCTTTGTACTGAAGAAGCAAAGAAACGTCCAGCCAAAGCCTCGCACGTTACCACTTTCCGCACAGTGCGCAAGGATGTCATTAAACAGCGACGAGGTGAATGGATCTCTGACATACCGGTAACTATTCACTGTTTGCGATGTGTAACTACTGGAAATATCGCATGCGTCAGGGGTTATTATATATTTTCATGAAACATATTTCACGTCAGCGCAACTGAGATGCTATAGTTTACACGGTCGCAAGAAAAAGAATTTTTGCGAGCTGGCAAGAAGTTTGGCCGTTGTAATCAAAACGTCACGTTTGTTATAGTCTTCGACCCCCTAGAAAAGGTACAGAAAGTTCCCAACTCACCTAGACGCACCGACTGTCCTAACTTATCCCGCCGTACAGTCATTTGCGTACAGTTTATGGAAAATAAAAAATGCACTTAACGAAGCATATTTTTGCTGCGGGAAAGCGCGCTTCATGAAATAATGTTACACGGCGCCAAACATACACAATGTAGAAATGCTCTCGAAAGAAAATTAGCATCAAAGTTACTGGTTAATGCTTAGCCTTTAGTTGGTTTGTTTGTTTGTTTTTTACACGCTCGCATAATAAACTTCGTTCGTTAACTTGAAAAACTCCGATGACAGGCCTGAAAGATGGGAAAGTGTGTTTTACCAGACCATAACTTGAGCACTGAAATTCAAGATAGTAACGCAGACGCGTCCTTCCTTACTGTCTGTTATTTGTAGCAGGCAAGAAACGCAGCTGCAAGCTACTCCTTGCGTTTAACGGTGAAATAGGGTTCCAGGAAGATACTTGCACTTCTCTGTTTTCTCTGTATACACTAACAACCAGGGTTGGCGAGGCTTGCTTTGTTGAAATTGTCCCGAAATTTCAGCCATGATTGCCTGTGGCATGGGTTCCGTGGCACATACTTCTGAAAACAACCACAACCGCTTTCTGCCTTCTCGTGTTTTCTGCCGCCTACCCCAAAGGGAATGCCTTTTACGAGTACCAAACTTTCCCAAACATTGGGCATCTAGAAAGCAGCGTGACTCGAATGGGCCGTACACCATCGCCAGGGTATGATCAGGATAATGGCATTCGCGAATACGAGCGCGATATTTGCTCTTCAGAACCTTTCCACATAGGTAAAGCAAGCAGCGAGGCATTCAATACGCTACATTACACCAATCAAGGCTAGATCCACTTGCTGCCAGCAACATCATCGTCATCCTCCTCCGTCACACATACGTACAATGAATACAACAGGGCATTCCTATTGCTTTAATCGCGAGATGTTATCATCACCAACATCATCAGCTTAATTCTTATGCACTTCGAGACTAATCCAACCCCTCGCCTTAAGCTCTTGATCTCGCCACATGATATTATCTAGCCTACGTTGCTGGGTTTCTTATTGTCCATTCTGCTGGCTAAACATAACGAGGATAGTAATCAATTATTCCTTCCTGTCGGAATTGCCCGCGAGAGAGGCCAATCAGACAGCTTCAAAGACTTTCTAGCTTTGGTATATTGTGTATTAATTATGACTTTCCACCTTCAAATCAGAGCTCCCTGCGTGGCTCGCTTGCTATTACCCAACTCAGCGCGCGATAAAGAATATACGGAGTCACTTGTTACGGCCATGAAGAGTACGCTGTACCTATGTGCCAAATGTGTTTGCGTTTGGTTTTGGTGCACCTGTATAACGCGTAGTCGTGAGAGAGATCCTATGCAAAAAGATAACAGAACGCAGCTACGCTTCCCGAACATTACTGATCTATGCGGCTGTCTCTGACTGTACTGAATGCTCGCGTGCGTGCCTGCGTATATCTTTTCACGTTTTACTTCATGTGACGTAACTCCACCAGCCTACGCACGTGAACAAGCAGCGCTTCTTACTTTGGGTTCTGCCTTTCCTATTTCTTTATTTCTCTTTCCTTGAGTGGCCCACCAGGAGAGCCTGCTTGAAAATTTTGCCTGCGACAGGGCAGCATACACTCCTTTAATATGGTGGCTGTGTATTTGTACATATGCGCAACCTCCTTCTCTTCCGCTCCGATTTACTTTACGAGTGGAGCTGTTATTGGCTAGGTTCTGGCGGTGTGTGTGCGTAGGCAAAAAAGATGGCGGCCACCCCAGGGCTCACTACCGGACGACGATCCCGGTGATAAAAACGGTGATAAAAACGTATCGCGGGGTATGCGCCAGCTGAGTTTAATCGCTAGAAGTGTAAAAGCGTATTGCGATAAAAGAAATATCGTAATAAAACAGTAAAGCCGGAATAGGCGCTGTTCAGAATGAATTGCGGCTTGGACGTCACGGACACTATAGGCAAACAACGTAACTTTATCTCGGCTCCCTTCCACCCATGCTATGGGTATACGCCGCGTGCGGTCGAGGACTGCGGAGGAACAGCGCTCTTACGAAGAACACCGTCGTGTATAGAAGCGGGAATGTGCGCAGCGACGGAGGGCGGCACGTGATACGGACGAAGATCGTGCCGCAAACGCCAAGCGTATGCACCTTCGCTTAGATCACCCCTACCGAGTGCACTCCCATCGTAGTTGCGGGTGCTTTCAACGTAGACGTGTCTCGGCCAGACGGAAAGTGGTTCGTGGCGTTCCTCCTGGAAAGATTCAGCCTTCAATGTTACACAAACATCAGTGTGCCCACGCCATCGGCCGTGTATAGACCTCACATACAGCTCACAGATTGCAATGGCTCTGAAGTTTGTTTTTTTTTTCTTTTTTTTAGCGGCAATGAGCTGCTAAAGCTTGCACCTGTTCCTGCAACAGGAACACTGAGTTCTCGCCCAACTCCAATTACCCTATGCGAATTGTGCTAACACTGTCACTAGAACACTTCTCAACCGATTTTAATAACATTTGTTGCTGTAACCAAGGATCTCGCCTGGAGATGCATGTTGCGAGTTCAATTTTTCAAAAACATAAATAACACCAAAACAAAAAGGCAAGAAAACCTGACACTTTTTGTCTTAGACATAAAAATGAACAAAATGAACAAAATCCCGCTATAGTATATAGAGCACCTAAAGCCGATAAATACTGTGCACTAAGTTCCCTTTGTAACACACTGTCTATGGCTGCACGGGTGTGTGTGTGGTTTAGGTGGGTGCACGCGTGTGCGTGGGCGCGTCTGTGTGTGCGTCTGTGCGTGTGTGCGTGTGTGTGCGTGTGTGTATGTGGTGGGGGGAGGAAGATAGCAAAGTCACGTAATTAATTGGTCGGTTTAGTGTGAACTGTTATATACAAGAAATTGCGATAGCTGTTTCTGTCGTCGAATAACATCAAAACCGTAGTTCTTCTCTTACTTTTTTAATATCGCAATTTTGCCGATTTTAACTGTCCCCATGTAGGGTGAACGAATAGAAGATGTGCGACGCGTCAACGTATCGAAGCATATTGCGTGCTCATTCTAGAGAGCAAAGTCAGGAAGGTCTATTATGACAGGACTCATGTTCCCCGCACAACGACCCTCCTTCGGAAGCAGGTCAGCGACTACTATGTTAGACGCCGCCCTTCACAACCCGCCAGCGCGCTTCCCGTTTGGGCGCTGATGTTGTTCAAAAAGAGCTCAAGGGACGGCTATGAAACTCGGCGACTCCTGTGGGCCGCCACGTGTGCTCCTAGATCGAAGTCTCGCGGCTCGAGCTCGTCGCTTACTTGAGCACATCATCAGACGTGATCAAAAGGCAAAAACACCGGAATTGATCTACTTGTCTGCCGCCGCGCAGACCACGCGTTATTCAGCCGTCTTTCTCATTTTGACCAAAAGCGTTTAGATAAGAAAAGTTTACTAGAAGAAAGTGCATATCTTGACACACTGTATGGCACGTGTTCAAGGAGGTACGTTGCACTTATGGCTCAAGATAGCGACATTTCCGGACCGCACAAGATAAATCACTCGCATCAGTGCTCGGCTCCATATTGAGGGCGCTGACGCTCCATTGAAGTGCCTTTCGAGAAGGCGGTGTAGTACGTGCGAGTATTTCTTTTTTTTATTCGCAGCCTTTGTGAATAGGCATTCCCACGAATCCTTAATACTTTAGCGTACAGCCGGAATTTACAAACAGGACATCAAGAGGCAATGAGACAGCCATGTGTCGCGTTGACCTAATGCTTTAGGCCTGCACACTACAGGAATCAGGAACCAACAAATTCACTCGAAACCGTTGTTGACGCACCCAAGACACCATGCGTGAACGCACGAAGGAATTGCATATCAAGACACTGAAGAAAACTAAAACACAACAGACCGCACACCCAAGCAGCTTCCCCTGCCGCTGCCTTCCCCCACTCTCTGCTTCTTCCAACCCTTGGACGCTTGAAATAATTTTCTAGCGGCAAGCTCTTATCCACGCTCTAAGCCCTTAAGTCGTTCTGTAAACTTCCGCGTTCTTCTTTCTGGAAGCACTTGCTTAGAGCCCGCCCAGCAAATTTAGCAAGGAAGAAACTTGAGCAGCCACGTGTCGTAGCTACCACTCTTCTCTGCCCGGCCTGTTCTCCACACTGCAACCACACGCACAGACACTAACCCCCGTATTCAGAAATGCGTCTTAACTTGAAGTCCATGCTCGACTTGATCTAAAGGACGCCTGGCGTGAACATGCCCAGGACAATCATTGCGGTTGCATCGGCCGCGTTCACGATAGGCCTCATTTTGATCAAGTCAAGCACGTCTTGAAGCTATGTTCTAGTTCTGAATACGGGGGTAAAAGCGCGCACAACACTGTAACAAGCTTCTGCAGCTGATTTTCTTATCTCCAAGCCCTTATAAAACGTGAGAAAGATAAAGTGATGGTTGATCGTGGCCTAAAAGCAAGTTTGACGCTCGTGCAGAAGAGGCTGTCATAAGCTCGTGGCCTTGCCTCACTGCTTATTTCACCCATTCTCGATATGAAAATCAGAGCGTAATCACGTCAAATTAAATGCGCTTTGATGATGTCTTTTTAAAGCGCTAATTATGTCGCGGTATTGGTGTATATTCTCTGCTTGAACTTAGTGTATCCTGGGTAACAGGATATCATGAAGTTAAGGTAAGCTGTACGTGACTTGAGCTAATTAGCTCGTTTGGACTTGTTTCTTTTTGAGCATTGTGAGAATACTTATTCGTTCTTTCTAAGATCCAAATCGGACGGACATGTATACGTATTTCCGGGTGGGGGAGGCGGGTGTTTATTACGATTGTGAGAAAGCAAATCGATATCATAGCCTTGCGCTTTGATGAAAGGAACAGAAAGTGCGCAAAAAATGGACTTCGCGCTGCCGCTTCACAAGAGTCCTTGTAAAACACTACGCTGATTCCTGGCTGCTGCTCAAATAACTTGCCAATGCAAGTTGGAACCCAGGTTCCGCAAATATTTCGAATCACTATCGACGATTTGGTGGCTCTGCAAGGACCGCGGAAAACACCTTTTTCTTATTTTTTTTCCTTTTTTGCTTGTTTGTTCGTTTTTACTCAAAAAAGAACAAATGTGCCTATTATGCCATGATATTATTCGCAAGCACTAAATGACGAGAAAAACGTTAATGAAGCAAGTACGCTTACTTTCCGACGTTAGAATCCCACAAATAAAATAGCACAAGATAGCGACCGACACCCATAACCGTTGGACAAATAAAGTTTACTCCCATCCTTAGATAGCGACCCAACTCGAGACAAGCAGTTTTTCGTTTCCACCAGCAAGTGGCTAGTTTATCAGTCGACGATGTAACAAGACTGCGATGCGGAATTTGTACATGCGCTATTTGTTGCCGTCTCTTAATGCCCATTTCATGAATCGTATGAAACGCGCAACAGGAGCTCTTCACTTGTGTTCATTTACCTTTTCAAACACTTTTCCTTTCCCCGCCCTGGATGGATTCACGTCCTGGAGGTGGGATTCTTTTTAGTAACTTTTTTTTAATAAAAAACCGTTTCTACAGCAACATTCACTTTTTCGATATTCAGTCTTTGGGATGCTTGTGGGACAGCTGCGGAAATCATCCAAAAGAAAAAAAAAGACTAAACTTTTTGCTTGATTTGGTTTTAGTGTAATCTTCAAAATGCTTGATTTCGTTTTAGTGTAATCTTGCTTTTCTTTTCATGTTTTTTTTTCTGTGTGCATCGCTTATTATTATTATTACCTTGGCATCCTTTAGAATCTTCACTGGATTATCAGTAGCTCAAACTAAATGCGAACATAACGTCGTCGTAGCACAGAGTAGCAGCTGCTTCTAGCAGATGCGCAAAAAAAGGGAAAAAAACGAGTAACGCAGTAGGAACGCGTAAATGAATTTTCAAATTATAAAGATAGTAAAGAACGAGGAGTACGTAAAAAAAACAAGCATTTCCCAGCATGCCTTGAAAGGATGGAATGAGGTTTTAACTGGAAGGTTATACGACTTACATATTCAAACATTTTACAGCAAAAACGACAGAAGCAACAATGCGTGCTTCTCTATTGTCCGTCATTCCTCGAAAAAAAAAATTTTTGAAGGTTAATGATGACCAACAAGCCCGACTTTTGTTTATTTTAATTTGCAAGATATCGTTCGGTTCCCGCGCAGGGACATTATAACATAAAGCTGTTCCAAGCTGTTATTAGTACATTTACGCAATCAGCCCTCCACGATTAATCAAAAATTTTTTCGGTGTACCTTCGCGTCATCTGTCTGTCACACGACGTCACCAAAACCGTGACGTGTGCATACCTAATATGCATGATTAGACCAAACAAAACAAAGTTATTTATTTCTGATTCGACACCTTTTTTTTTGCCAAGAACCCTCTGCCATTGGTGAAAAGTTTTCGGCCCACTTTGCCTTTCTTTCACTCGACATCATAAAACCGCGAAAACTCACCGTGTAAAACTGACGTGTACGCACTAAAGATGCAATAATATGCCGAACGAACCTGAACTTTTTTAGAAATAGCTAGAGAGTGCCCGGTTCCGAAAGGAATAGATGTTTGACAACCGATCGTTCTGGTACTGGCAGTATACTAGGGAACGCCCGAGAGAATTCATTTATTTGAGTATATATTTTTTTTAAATGTGTGGCAGTATAACGTTGTCCAGCCCTTTCGGCACTACACTATATGACTCTGCCAACACTTTTGCGATGAAGCTCCGTTTTAGCGGCATTTTTAACCTTCCGTAGAACGCCACCGCAATTTTTTTACCAGCTAGTGCAAGCTAAGCAAGGGGAGGTGGTCCAATCGCAAACGCCGCCCCCACCCCCTTCATCAGGTTCTCTACTTTCACTGTGCTCGCTAGACCCCATCGAAACCTCGATTTCTTTGTGCTACTCGCTTCTTGTCATCCAATAAGATAAGAAAAACCTTTCAAAGTAAATCGTTTCGCTTTAAAATCATACAAATGTGACATCCTATAAATGTGGAGAGTGTTTGTTGGGCAGTTCAAACAACTCTGTGGTCAACGCCTGATGCTTACGCTGGCAGTTACGTAAATTTGACGTCAGGAGATTGGAATAAAACAGATTGAAATAGTTTCACGTTATAGGGCGGCTGATTTCTGTACCAAATACAATAGCAGAGGAGCAGTTGTTGCGAGGTTGTCCGTCTTAATGTTATTTTTTATGCGGAAACCGACGCACGACAACCGAACAAGGGATACAGCGTAATTATAACAGGCGACCAGGAATAGAATAATTTAGACAGCCTTTTCTTATATGGAGCCAACTGTATTTACCGCTTGTTGTGCGAGAGGCACTGGGATCCATACCCCGCACCTCCACCAAATAATGTTTCATGTAGCTGATGCCCAATGCTATTTTCAATTTATTTGCACGGAAGCCAACGGAGGCCAAGATGGCGACTCTATATCAAGCGGGAACACGTCGTCTTCCTCCTCTTCAGTGCAGCCAGAGTCTGGCGGCTGTTCCGTATCAATGTAGTTGCAGAATTTTAGCGTCATCACTGTCTAGTTTGTACATTTGTTACATCAGACATGACCTAAGGTTACCCTTGATAAGGGACACACAACTACGCACACGAAAAAACCGAGAAATGTGCAACAATGAAAAATCGTAAATTAATTTGTTTTGATGGCCTAAAGCTACAAATTGGCTGTGACTTACCTAAATTGAGAATTAAGTACGGTATGCTTGCTTAATCAGCAGAACACCCGAGTGCCATCAAGTCACAGATGTTGATTGATACGAAAGAAATGCGGACTGAGAAACGCCAGACACAGCAATGCTTTTTTTGTTACGTGGCCACTTATGAATTTAAGCAAGGAACGAAGTGTGGCTTGAAAGTCTGCCCTTGCTCGAGCACCACTCATTTGTAGAGTCAAATTTTTAAGTGTTTTTTTTTTTATTATTTCTTTTTTTCCGCTGACCATACCTCACCATCACGTGATTTGGCAGAGAACTATGGTGTCATTCTATACGTCTCTATACGTCCAGTATAGAAGCGGGTCAGCGTTCCGAAGAGTTGAATTTCTGAGCGGTCACGTGCCCTTCTTTTTATTTTACTGTCTCCCGTTCTTGGCGGCGCAATTTCCCGTCGTGCAAGTCAGACGGAAATGAGATCGTTGGCCTGCCGCTTTGACTGGAAAACAACAACGAAGTGACGGCGGAGTTCTATGCATGTCAGGGCGTCGGAATGGTGTGCAGCTCCTTCTTTCCTATGAATTTAAATGGAGGTAACCTTGAGGTCGGGTTTGACCTAACGCTACGTAATCTTATTTTTTTTTCGTTTACCTGTGGTATTTTCAAAGACGATTTTAAGGAAATTCATAGCTCATGAATTCTCTCGATGTGTAACTAATGCGCCCAAAGAAGAGAATACTCCCCGATGCTTAACCGCAGTGCTAAACAAATAAATAGACTTAGACGTGCGCGAATAAATAGAAGTGTGCAAAAATAGACTTGGACTGTTAAACAAAAACACGATTACAACAGCGCCTACTATAGACCCAAATTTTGTTCAAGAAAGCTCGTACGGTGGGCAAAGGTTGTTGCTTCGCTCTGCATTTCTGCGCCTGTTGCGGAAGAGCGTCGCGCATGCGTAAATTGTTACTTCTCGAAATTTAACTTTACCGAATAAATTTGCAACTGATAAGCACCGCTGGTATTCCAGTTGCGTGGTTCTCCTCTCGATGACTTTTTTTTTCATCTGTGATTTATATCAATACCGAATACCTCAGTCTATATCAGTCTATAAGTTTATATCAAATCAATGCCAAATAGCTTGATTTATAGTTCATTTAACACTCTGTAAAATAAATTAAAAACGCGTCGATTATCTAATGTATGAAGCTTCGGTCTGCTGTATCAAAACAGCAAGAATACAGATGTCAAACGGCTCCGAAATGCGGTAATACTTTTCTTTTACGTCATTATTTTAACATCTCGCAATCATCTTCTTCTGACTAAAAAAAACCCGCCCTGGTAGATCTGTGGCTATGGCGTTGTGATCTCAGCACGCGGATTCCTGGGCACGGTGGCCGCATTTCGATGGAGGCGAAATGCAAGAACGCCCATGTGCTTGCGTTGTAGTGCACGTTAAAGAACCCCAGGTGGTCAAAATTAATCCGGAGCCTTCCACTACGCCTCATCATCAGAACTGGTTTTGGCACGTAAAACCCCAGAAAGAAGAAGAAAGAGAAGAAGAATTTCTAACTTAATCCGGAGCCCTTTACTGCGACCTCTGTCATAGCACCAGGGTTGCTTCGGGACTATAAACCTTGTGAATGAATGATGGAAATCAATCTGTCTATCTACATCTTTATCGGCATCTGATTAAAACTATCGGAAGACGTCCGTTGGTTGAAAACAAAGGCAAAAACGAACGGAAAATTGCCGCATAGGTGAGAATTGAGGAACGTATTGCGGTAACTTTCGGGACTGCAATATTGGACACACACATGCCTTACTTTAGCCACGCTTTCGTCTGGTCTAGCCCACGCTATCACACTAAGCCCTTGTCATCTCTCTATATATCGTTCTTTCACTGCCCTACCCTTCTCCATGTGTAGGGTTTCCAGAAGTGACCAAGTCTAGCTAACTGATCTCCCAGTCTTTTGTCCTCTTCTCCTCCACACCTCTCACACTCTTGGACACCGAAGAGTGTAGCTCAATGTCACCAGGCCGTATGTTCCATTTCAAAGCAGAAAGACAGCAAGCCGACGTGCTGTACATCCTCTTGCTTAGTGTGACAGAAAGTGACTGATGTTATCACAGCAGCGGCGCAGGTAAATAGGTGGTTTTCGAAGTGACAGCTAAAAGAAACAGCGCGCGCTCTAGTTTGCTGCATGTCGAGAGACCCCGAATTCATTACGCATATTTCGTCCATATATTCAGGTATACAGCGCGTGGACTGTTTGTCATACCTAAAACCTTCATATTTGGCCATATTTCTACAAGCGAAAAAAAAAGAAACAGAATGAAAAGCTACGCCATATTAATAGTGAAATATCTAGCGCGCACAATATCTCGCCAACTCGCCCAACTATCTGTTCTTGCTACGTCATACTATTCGAGGATCCGCCATTCAATACCTGCACACCCACATTTCACCCTTAACCTTGTTACAAATTGGCCGCTGTCTCACACAACTGTCTCAAATAGAAAACCATGTAAAGAATGGCCGTTTATTTTACTTCATTCTTTTGTTTTTGTTTTTTAGTGTGCCTCACCGTCGCAGAGTCAAAGACAAGCAGCGCATTCCCTACTATCTCACAGGGCTTGACTGCGCGTTCCTTTCCTCCAAAACTTACGTAGGCGCTTCCCCTGGAGGTATCCGTGTGGTGTTTTTCGCACCGAAATAACTCTCTAAAGTGGCCGAAGTTACGCTCCATAAATCCCCCCCACGGTTCTCCCAGTGACTTCGAAACCTGAAGCACCCGACTCCGATAAGCTTGCATCTTCCACATAGGTGAGCTCTGGCATTGCCCCGCCGACAGCAGTATGTTCACTGCTGCCACTACGTCGTGCACTTCTAACGACGTCATTCCTCTGCGTTAGCATCAGCAACAAGCACCTTTGCCAATGCAAGGGATGTCGGTCTCCCCGCAGAATGCGCGCGTGCTGGAATCTGGTTACCTGCGGCCACCTGAGCTGGGTTTTGCGCAAGACGTTTCGCTCGCCTCGATTCTCATAAATACCAATGTAAGACAACCCGGCGCCTCAGAACGACGTGAGTGACGCTGGCCCCCGAACAGTGTAGTGGTTGAACCCAGACTTTCGCTCAAGTTGCCTTTAGGCTTTCTTGTTTGTTTGGTTTTTGTTTTCTTTACCTTATCTCTGGGAGGCTTGTTTCTGAACAAGCTCTGAAGTCGAAGTCACAGGGACTGCCTGACAGACAATACCCCCTTCAATTTTACTTTGCTCAGAAGCATACCGGTTGAAGAATAAGAAACCGCTCTTCTATTTGCAAGCAAAACATACCACAGAGGGACGCGTTCATTCCCTTCAACATACGGCAATATTTTTATCTCAATGCTAAAACATCGAAAGTTAAACTTGAAACTCAAGCCGCAACTGCACTGCAAGGCGATTTGCTCAAAAAGTTCAACAAAATACTTACTGCAATAGCTGGTCGCGAGAGTTCTGGTAGTCTGGGCTAATCGAGTGTTGCGAAAATCTCTCCAACAGCCTTTTCTTCCGCAGTTCCGGAGAGCCTAATCCCGTCTGCTTACCATTGTCTACTCACGCACTCTCAATCAGTCCCCTCACGTAGCTCTGCGCAGTTACAAGGAATCATCCAAAGATATCTCCGAACTTTTCGAAACGGCAGTAACACAAGGAAGAATTTTTTTTTATCTTCCTTGCGGTTCAATTACCCACTTCTTCCACCACATCGTATATTCATTCGCGTAAAGGCCCAACTGAACAGAAAAAAAATAACCCTATGTACGCAAAGGTTCGAATGTCCTGTGCTCAAATAACTCGAATGATCCCAGACGAAGGGTGTGTTTTCTTATTTTGGTTTTGTTTTGTTTGTGTTTTCCTGCAAACTCAGCCAAACTCCTTTATACCGTACGTTTCCGGCCCCCCTTTTGTATTGCGTTCACGGCAATGTTTTTTTTTTCTTCTTGATCTCCCTGAAAGTGTGACTCATTATCCCTGCAAAGAAAATCTGCGCACGCGCATTGCACTATCCGGAACGTACGAGAAGCGAGAAAATCCGTTGCGACATGCACATTCGCCAGGTCTCGGAACGAGCTGCTTTCGGGTCGTGCGTGCCGCCGCATTCCGATGGCCTTTGGAGAACAGAGGAGAGCTGACCCAGCGACGAGAGAGGTTACTGCAGAGTTTGTGATGGTCTGGCGTCTGAGTGGACTAAATTATTCCCGCTCGAGCCACATCATTGCTTACTCGTACCGGAATGTCGATGCACACGTGGCCTTTTCTAACATTTTCGCCTCTAAAGAGGTCACGTGCATATTAATGCGCTTGCCCACCAGCCGATGTATAGTTCAACAACCTCGTCACCTTTGTCCATCGCGTCGCTGCTGCAGTAGTCTTACCAGAAAGTCTTGAGCGTTGTTGTGAACAGTGCGAAAGAAAGAACTCGCACTCCGTGTTGCCTGATTTAAGCATATTCTGCTAGAAACTTTCGAACGAAATGCTAGTTTCAATGAACAGAGATAAATTGCACAAGGGCTGTAAACTGACCTTGTTGCACACAGTTTCGTGAACATCTAATAGGGACAGCGCAAAAGTTAAGAAACTAATAAAAAAAAGTGAGACACCAGTCTGATTCACGTTGTCTTATCGGGTTTTTTTATTTGTTTATTTATTTATTTGTACCAAGTATTCATCTTAAAAGAGCTCTCCATTATCCGAGAGGGTTTTTATTTCAACAATATAAGGGAGCCCATGGAAAATTTTGGGATGGAACATAACGCATGTGTTAATCTCTGGTTCTTACCAGTTTATCCCACAGGGAACGCTTTCAAAATGAACTAAATGATAATAAACTAAGTGTCTGATGAAAAATACATCCAGCCTGTCTGGTTGCTACTGCGATCACTTTTGCTATCTCAGAGACAGACAATTCGAAAACACGGGAAAAGGGAAACCAAAGCACGCTACATATAATGACCACGTTGTACTCAAGTGTGCAGCAGAAAGTGTAGGTCAGGTCGCAAGGCTGCAGTGAAAGAGCTAACAACGCATTGTTGTGCAGGAAACAAAGATGCAACTTGGCTCTTTTGATGCAACTTGGCTCTAGTCAATGGAGTGTGGTGCCAAAGGACAGCATGCGTCGACGAAGCACAGGAAACATATATTGTATAACACCGCGAGCAATTTCAAATGATAAATACAAAAAATACCGTGGAT
Organism: Dermacentor silvarum; assembly: GCF_013339745.2. Classification (NCBI taxonomy): domain Eukaryota; kingdom Metazoa; phylum Arthropoda; class Arachnida; order Ixodida; family Ixodidae; genus Dermacentor; species Dermacentor silvarum. The sequence goes on from NC_051157.2 coordinate 129,888,253, forward strand.
ATTCGAGGCGAGTCCAAGACAGCTCACAAGTCGGAGTCCAGTACATGTTCAAGATTGTTGCGATACAAGTTGTTGAGGCGCCGCCAACGGGGAACCCGATGGTTGGCGACGCGTCTAGAAGCTGGATCCTACTATTGCCGGACGCATATTGAAGGAGCCATGTAGCAAGTCGGTGGATCCGCCCTCTCGGGCGTTGGCATCTGGCTGAATACCGCCGACCATTGTCCCAGACTCACAATACGATAGAGGCAAGCCGCAGCAGGATACCGCGCAAAAAAAATGATAGGCTTCAGCGTTTAAGAGTGTCTCGCACCCGGGCCTGGAGCCTGAAGCCGTTCGTTCACCGCTCTGTACTGGTCTAACCTGCCTCTCTAAACGTGATGCTGAGGGATTCGCCATGGTTCTGGTTCGGTTTGGTGCACAATGGTATGGCTCAACCCACTACGGGGGATCAACCAGGAATCGGGCGGTAGTAGGTAGAAAAAGGGAAGAAAACTTAAAAGGAGCTTGTAAATTTAGAGAAGATGATAACTGAATCATAAACGTTACAATAATAATAAACGAATATTGAGTATTTCTTGTTTCCACTCGTTTGTCTGTTATGACGTAATGTTATCATGCGTACATTTTTCACGACATGGCTCGTGTCCTCACCGAAAGTCATTGAAGAACTGTGTAACATTTTTCATCGCGGGGGGTATAAGTGCTTCGATATCTCATTCTTCTTGCTTTCGATAAATACAGTGAAGAAGAATCAATCAACTAAGCAACCAGACGTGTTCAGGCAACAACAACAACAAATGTGTGTAGCATCGGAATAACTCTAATGCCTATAAGAACTGTACTCTTGCTTCTCTTTTAGGCATCGGACCTAATGAGCTAGCCATCCGTTCGTACGTGTAAATGTGCATGTCGCAGAAAACAGCGCACTTTGTATCTAGCTTCTCCACAATATGAGTGTTTGTGAGGTGAAGCACCGTTCAACAATTCATTTCACGTGCCGCGCACAACAGACTTTAAAGGGCAACTCCGGCGATTTTTCGATGTCAACGGATGTCGATGAAATTCGCTGGGTCTGTTCCTCTGAATACCTCCGCCATGTCCTAAAAAAAGCAGGCTTGTGAGTTGCACAGATTTTTTACAAATGAATTTAATTTATTGCCTCGAGCACCCTACCTTACCTCCTCCTCAGTTATAGGCCACATTGTGTATGACGTCAGGAATAGTCCACGCAGAGCATGCCGGGATCATGCAGACGACAGCGACGAGAGCGTGCAGGAGTCGACGATCGTGAGCTAGTCCTTGGCGTGAGATGTTGCTGTCGCGAGAAGTTGCATTCCCTGTGGACGGGCAAGTGATGCGGGGTGGCAAGCGGTGTTGCGTTGTTGGCTGCACGAACTTCAGCCCTCGCCATCCGCAAACACAGTTTGAGCCGATGCCGATCGCGTTCAGCCGAGGTTAAGCCTATCACAGTGGCCAAGTTCGTGCGTCTGCTGCTGGCGGATCAGACCCACTGAGGCTAATTAAGCTATTAGGATGAGGAAAGCTGCTTCTGTATAGTTTTGACCATACGGATTTGAAATAAACCATTCCTCATTTCGTACAGTGCACACACAAAAAGCTAGAAGCGACAACACGACGCGCAATCAACATCCGTATATGTTGCCGTTCTCGAATGCGGCCAGTCGCATGCACTCGCCGGCGCTTCCCTAAATGAAATGTGACTACGCAAATCCATGGGTGTATTATGGCCTATTGTTATGCTGACTAATTATTTAGCTTACGAGGTGCACTGTTTGCCTCGTATCCCAAATGGGCAGCAAGCGGAGGCCCCTTCGATACAGCATGCGTAAACAACCGTCTCGTTCAGCTGCCAACGATGTCATACTTCACGACATCGGCGTTTCTGCGAGAAAACTATACATTCTCTAAATGAACGATCATAAGTGCAATGTCCTAATCTATGCCTACTTTACGGAGCACTAATTGTGTGCATGAAGAGAATACGAAGAATGATAAGCAGGCTGCACAACGCTTGCCTACTACGGTCTCCCGCTCGCTGTTTCCGAAGGTGTGTGGTCGCACGTATCAGCGCGACCCAGAGTGATGTAAAGGTGCTTACGTGCACAGAATCTACGTGTTTTGATATGTTCTGACATTAATTGATGTCACCGATTAGCGGCTATCTCAAGCGAACGACGTACGAGTGGTTGCTGTACCTGCAGATGTAAACAAATGCACCGGTCGGTGCTTTGGACTGTCAGCGGCGTTCTTGTGGGATACAAATGCGGAAAGTCGTGCTCCACATTTTACAGTGAGCATGCGAAGCGGTTCCCTGAGAGGGGTAAAACACCTAAAATAGCAAGCAGCGCGTATATCAGTGGTTAGGGCTACCCTTGGTCTTCATGTCGCAGCGCGATATGTTGCGCATGGGTGCTGGCTCTAGTGGTGGAGGACGGCGATTCGTGGCTATTGAATTCGTCTGAATCATAACTGTCACTGTTTGACAGATCCGAATAGGTGGTGCAGCTTGCAATGTAACCCGAAGGTCCCCGAAAGTCCGGCGCGGTCACGAATAAGCTGAGCGTCTGCTCTTCGCCGGTTTCGTTCTCCCCGCCGGCGAGACCGGCATGCGTTGCGCGCCTTCCCCGCCGGGGATACATTCGTGACGTCACACGCAGAGGTTCGCTCGGCTGCTTGCTCAGGTTTCGGTTTCGTTTGTCCGCTTTTCTGCTTATTTAAAATTATTTGCGAATTTGCGGAACAATTCTCCTATCAGGTGCATCACAGAAGGGTCTCGGGAAGCTAAATATTTTATTAGCTCGACATGGTCAAAAAATCGCCGGAGTTGCCCTTTAAATCCAGCTTCCCCACAATAGGAGTCTTTGTCGGGAGAAGCACCCTTAAACAATTCATTTCACATGATGCGTAATTGTATGATCACATGGCTCATTTCCTCGATCTACACATTATTGCCACGGGTGCATACTTGCTGAACCAGAATACCCGAAAAGACCAATACCAATCATTGCCCCACACAACATAACTGCCTAACAGACACACACACGCACACACAGCGGAGGACTGTCCATTCCCTTTTCTACTATTATGCTACCACTATCATGCATTATCATTGCGAGCTTACTGATTAGTTGGTTATGAATATCCAATTCGTTCAGGCTTCCACACTTGACCAGTGATTGAGCAGTGGTACAAAAATTGAAACTATATATATTCCGGAAACATCAATAATGATTGCCAAGGGCAACTTTAGCTGCTTTTAAATGCGTTGAAAAATGCGGCATGGGGGATTTATTTATACGCCTGACAAGCTTACCGGCTACAAGTCGTAAATTGCGATATGTGTCGTAAAGTAATTCACCAAGAAGTTTATTAGTGAATTTTTGTTAATTCATTGAATATGTGTTCCGATTTCTCGTGCAACTAATGTCCGCCTCTTCGAATAGCCTAGCTCAACGATAAGAATTATGCTACCTGCAACAGGCGATTTTTAAAAATTCCGTAAAGCTTAACTTTGAACACCTGGTATAATTTGTTGCTTCAGGCAAGCCGATAGACGCTTAAAGAATATCAAACGGAATTATTTTACTCTCTAAGCCGTAACATTCTTGAAGTGGACCAACGTAGGACCGCCAGGTGTACAAGACTCTTGCTGTTAGTCAGCTCGCTCGTTGTCATTCAAATTTCGCAACAAATAGGCATTTCCTGATAGGCGCATTTAAATACCATGTTTGGGTGCATTGCTCAAATCTTTCTTCGAAAATAAATCCTAAATATGCGGCCATCTGTGGCCATTCGGAACAATATGCATAATATCTGGTTAAACGGCACCGTAGCGTGTGCTTTTTACCCCGAAAATCCAGCTATGCGCAAAGTTTAAGTGCCAACGAGCCAGTCGTTTAACTCGAACGATCATGTCTACTTGGCGCATCATGTCGTCGGTACTGAATACTTGGAATTCACATGTTTTTCTTGGACATCTGGGAAGTCTTGGTGGCACCAAGTCACCTGGACAACATAACCTATCTTCAAGACGGAATGCTGTTATTGTGATAGGAATTATATGCACGCGCAACTGTATCGATCGGTACATGAATAAGTCTGCGTTGAAAAAACCTAGCAAATTTACTTCAACGTTTCCGCAGGGGCCCGGCATTAAAAGCGGGTCTTTTTGAACCACGTTCTCTTCCCGCTTGCCGAGTGCTGAAGATGTCGTGATCTGCTGAATTTCGGAGGCATGTAAAAGTGAAATAGCAAGGGGACCTGGAGCACGGAATGTTCACTAGCGAAGGCTCACTGCATCGCGTCCCACAGAGCTGTGCTCTGGTCATTGAATAAACTGTATTCATGTGTGTCTTTGGGCGCGTGAAACCACACGTGTTAAGTTAATGAGCGAGTGTTTACTGTCATTTATACTGTCAACAAAAAGACACGCGTTCTTGTAGTTTTCGTCATTCACGCTTTTTCTTCCAAGTCCCCGAAACTATAAACAGAAGAGAGGATATGCGCGCATATAAGAAAATTACAGTGCGCTACAGACTAAATTGACAAATTTACCCGGGAGCGGACAGCACGCTCCATAAGAAAGAGGAGGTTATGTGGAGGAATTTACAGATGGGTGTTTTTCCAACCCCCGTACTCTACCGCAAATGGCATCCTGGAATATTCAGCTCAAAGTGCAAATTCTGTGATGAGGCAGTAAATCCGGTTCACACGGTGTGGACATGTCCGTCTAAGCATGCTAGATCGCGCACTCTAAAATCTTGGGAGGCTTTGCTCCGCAGCCCAGACCCCAACGTCCAGCAGGACATCATCGGTCAACACCTTGCTGCTGCTGTGTCTCAAGGTATTCCGGCTGTCGGCTAGGGGTGACGGGGGAGATGGATTTCTCTCCTGACATTCATTGACTGGTGTTTTAATAAAGTTGCTCCTCCTCATCCTCCTCAGAACGAAATTGGGAACTTGTTCTTTTTGTTCTTTTTTTTCGCAATCCTTTGAGCAGTGATTGTGTACAGAAGAATACCCGTAAAACGTAAGCGAAAAAAAGAAAGAAACTACCCTAGCACAAAGAGGGATTCACAACCGAGCGCTTAGAGGCAAGTAAGCAAAGCTTTTCAGTCCGTTGAACGCAACCAACTATAAGCTAACCTGAAAACTGAGCTTTTGTGGTGTTTGCGTTAGCAATTTGGAAACTACTTCATCTTCGCAAGTAAAAGTGCCTTCTCTGCGTTCCTGTATTGTTACCAAGGGCCGTGAAAGAAATGGGACATAAGATGGTGCTAGTGCAAGCAGACTAACAGCATTGGTTAGGTTTGAGACACCTGGTCGACTGACGCCGTGGCTTTTGTTGGAGCAGTGGTTTCAATTTCCGGCCGGTTGATAGCAAGCAGCAAGCCGGTGATTTACGAGTGTGCCGAGACTAGCGGATAGGAAGGTCGAGCTTTATCACTGGTGTTTCCATGCGAGCACAGGGCGAAACACAAACGCGCTTGCCAGGCAATGTATACGTAATCTTCACGTCGACAATATTTTGCGTGCTAAAATGACAGCAAGATAAGGCGACTAATACTGAAGCAGCAGTCGCCTTTCAGTTTGAGTTTATTGATGATTAGGCTTGTAGGATATACTGACGCAGTAGAATATGCAGGAAGAGGTACCTTAGTGAAAACACGGCAACGGGACCTCTCGTTATATTATACATTACAGAAAAATAAAACAGAACCGATTGACACACACAAGAGTGGTAGGTCTGTCGCTTTGCGGTAGTTCCACGTAACACGCCGCGAATAAAATAACTCATAAAAAAGAAAGAAAGGAGACCTTTAACGTCTACGCACTCAGTATCAGGATAGAAAAACTTTCACCTCGCTCCTTATGCGGCGTTAACCTAAAATAAGCAATTATACAGCCCTTTTCGCAACATTTAAAAATTGGCCCGAGTTACAGGGAGCATACTGACCTATTTTTAGAGGAGAAAAAAGAGTACTTAGACAGCAGCCCAGAATCAATGACGGTGCTAAGCAGCTCAACAGCAATGTACCTCTTCACTTTATCTAGAAACTCCACTCCGAGAGGGAAAGAGAGGAGGTGTGCTCTTTAATGAATCCTAACGAGGTTTGCCTGGTGGCATGCCTAGCCTGCTACTCCTAATTGGTATGGTGAAAAATGAAATGATATGCGCAGTACATGACACAGATACACACGCCCCATCCGCGAAGAAACACACAGCACTCGCGAAACTGGACTTGGGAAGCCAATTGGCGACCCTCGACCAGGCCCGGCGCGCCGCAATAGCCAGTGGGGCCCTGGAAGACGGGCTCCACCCACAGTAACCGAGCACGACCTTTATTTCAATAAAGTTGTTTCTCTCTCTCTCTCTCTCATTCAGACCAGTGCCTCTAAGAAAGACCTCACTCATACAACCAAACGAATGAATACAAAAGCGGTGATCAAGAGTGGTGTTCACTTCAATACCAGTGTGCCCCATTCAGCAACTGGAGTCACTTTTTGCCGCGGCAAGCGGTCATATTTATCCTAAGTCGCTCTTTATGTTGTGAAATTTTGTAGTTATCCGTCCATCCAGCCGCCTTACTCAGAAATAACATCCCTAAAGATGTGCACTTCGGAACGTAAAGGAGGGATTTTGACGGCCACGGATATTCATGGGGAGATCTTGATCTGAACGGAGGTAAACGGTGCGTGTACGCTTCCTGTATTCATCGGGCCCGGGAGACGTGCACCGAGGAGACCTGCATCATCGGGCCGCATATCTCGAAATCGTGGGTTTGGCTAGTACCTTCTGCACTTCCGCTTAATGGCGTAGCACATTAGTTCGTTTCACAATATGTTTTAGGTTTAATTTCAATTAGGGAAGAAAGACCACATTTTTTAATGATAAAGCGTCGAATGGCTCATTGGGCGTAAGAGCCGGGGGCTGTCATCCGTAGCAGAGAAACGGCAGGTAAATTCACATTGGCCGCTACGCCACGTCAGCAGCGTGCCTCGACGAAGGAGAGCGGGCGAAACGGGAGACCGGCTGGAGCCTTAGCGCGCCAGGTGTTGCGTGAGGAGAGAGGGCATCGCCGTGACGTCACGTCACCCTCACTCTCGGACGCCTGTGTGATCCGCGCGTTCCTCGTCCGCGCGCGCTCTCGCCTGATTTATAACTGCGTCTCGGTATGGCCCAGTCAAAACGCGCTGGGCATCTCAAGGCTCTCGCTTGCACACGAGGAGCTTACAACTCGAAGGACCACTCAGCGGCGTTAAATTCGGCATTATTGCTTTCGTATTCACTACTCATAAAAGTGCTTTGATCTCCTCAGATTTTATTTCCTTTTTTTTCATGCAGCCTTAAATTCGACTTAATAAGACCATTTGTGATCTGGGAAAGTAAAATTGCCTAACTACATTTTTTTTGCGGGCAATGCGGTCAATAAGTATCAAAGACGTGCAATTTTTGGTTAGAACTCAAGTAATGTGAAGTTACAAGTCAATAGCATTCTTGTGCATCGGTTAGGTAAGTTTAGTGCTTCTAAACATTTGTTCAACCGTACAAGAGAACTGGCGTTCAAGCTGCTCGAGCTTCTTCACTCACCTGTGGGTAGGCATTTAGTCTAGAAACCTGCAGCAGCAACCGGCTGCCGTGGTCACCTTAGCAGCCAGAGCTTGTCGCTTAGGTAAACATTCGTTGGGTTCTGACTTCGGATGCTTGGTCATGTGACGCGGGTGCATTGCAGTGGAGCTGCTTAGCGCATTCATTCATTCGGGACCGCTGAGTATGTGGGATTGGTACTGTACACAGGATTCACCAAGAAGCTGGCGGTTAGAGGTGGTCAGGAAGGTAAAAGCTTAAAAAGGGAAATAAAGTGAAAAATTGGAAACAGTACAAGCAATATCTAAACAAACCGAATATAAACAGAGTAATATTTGTGACCAAAATGTATAGTTGACAATAATAATGCAAATTTGACGGTATAAACTATTTCGAATATAACGAGCAATTTGGAAAATGCCACATTATGCGTGGTCATCTTGCTGAATCTGACTCGATGATCTGGCCGTCACTGTGATCGTTGTAGGGAGGATTGGACAGGAGATGACGGGGGCGCACTGGTTATTGTTTAATCAGCCCTTACTCTTTTTGTAACCATAATGTAGGTAACTAAAAATCTTATAATTTTATGCTACCTTTAATGTGACCTGCTAAAAGCATTTTCTGTGGCGCAGCAACGTTATAAAGTACTTCATTTTCTTTCCAAGATAAGAAAAGACGACGAGAAGAACTGTTGATTGATCATTGGCCAAACGGTACATTGAAAAGCTTATTTCAACCACGAAAACAGGACTTTTATATATTCAGATGGTATCTTTAGTGGAACCCATCAGAACCACTTACTGAACTTGGAGAGCGAGATTATGACGTAACTTCTTTTGCAGGGCCCAACATTCAGTTGTGTTCTATGAAAGTTAAATAACTTTTACGTTTTTTTTTAATTTTTATTTTTACTGGTATACACTGTTTTTGGGTGACTAGTATGTGGGACCACATTGCTGACACCTTGGTGTCTTCTAAATTTCACTTAAGTGAAATATTTTTTTTAAATTGAGGCGCACGTATGACGTAACGGAGTTTCAGCCGGACTGGTGTCCTCTTTTGATAAGCTGACTGCTGTTGCTGCCTATATAACTGCAAACACGGTGGTACTTTTCCTACTTTTTCTGCATCAAGCTTTCTAGGTTAGATTTAAGCTTGTATACCGTCGATACGTGATTTATTGACTGATTCATGTGCAGTTCGCGCCTACAATGATTCATCGAATACAATAAATACCATGTAATAACACATAAAGTGGCTTTGGCGTAGTCGTAGAACCCTCACTTCAAAGCCAGGAAGTACTATGTTCAAACCCACGTAAATTTGCGAAATGGTTTTCTTGCAATGAAAACTATATGGGCACTCCAGGCGCATTTCTGCCGTCGGCATCGGCGTCGCCGTGAGGTCCCGTATGAAGTCCAAGGGCGATAAAATCGTCGCCGCGCGCCGTATGCTTTATGTGCGAGTGAAAGCGGGCGAGAGTGAGCCAGCGATCGAGGCTAAATCTCACCACGCAAGAAATGAAAGCGGGAAGGAAGCGCGCCGTCTTCCGTCACGCGCAACGCTCCGGGTGGGACTGTATAGGGAGGAGGAGGGGGGCGCGCTCTACGCTGGGTGGCGCCCACCCGGGCCGCTGTATCTTGATAGCCATCTGCGTGGGGGACACAGTCCGCCGCGCGTTGTGTGTTCGTGGCTTAGTTCGCGTTGGGGTGAGACGCAGCTAGAAGGTTAATTCTCTTGCGGTTGCAGCCGCGCTTTGTGAGATAGAAAAGGACGACGAGAAGAAGTGTTGATTGCTCATTGGCCAAGCGGTAGACTGAAAAGTTTATTTCAACCACGAAAAGACAAATTTTATATATTCAGATGATATCTTAAATGAAACAGCGAGTTTCCGCGCTCATCGGGCGAGGTGTGTTCATGTTTACCTGTGCACGCGTGACATCATACTTGTTTATTTAGTTAGTATGCCAAGTTCATGAGGTCGATAACTCAACTATCCTTACTTCGTATAGCTGTCCACTAATTTGCAATCAATGCTCCGCTCCGCCTTTCGGGTGAAACTGCGACTTTTTTGCTTGATTTTCGTTCCGGAGGCTGCAAGTTGCTTATTACAAGTTACAATTTATATCTTGATACCAACCTTATAACTGCGGAGTCCAATAAAAATAACTCTACCCGCACTGGCGACTTAGGACGCGAAAGCGGACTGAGCTTGCTAAGCTTTTGCTAAACATGAAGGACGATTACGAGAAAAAATGTAAACGCTTTGTTGCACGTTTTATGCACTAGTACATCCTGATATTGCCGAAATAGCTTTTTCCTTATTATTTTTTAAAAACTAAATCAATTTGCTTTATCGACATCAACTTCACCGCCATCATCGGCGAATGGGTCAGGCAGCCAATACAAATGGCTTGAAACCGAATGGTGAGCGCCCTTACATTGCGTCAATCGTAGTGCCAACATGTGGAGACCATCTGTCATCGCCACTGACGCTAAAAAACGTCTGTTGACGGAAAAAGCACTCAAGAAGCGTTGTCGTGTTTTCCCACTTTTCCAGCGTGTCGCGACGATCAACATTTACGACCTCTCTCGGGCTTTTTGATCTCCTTGCTTCCAAAGTGGTTCGGCAAGTTTGAATGAAAGTATGTCCCATTATAACATCATTTTCTATAATACTAAAAGACACACAGTAACCAGAAAAATAAGTAAATGAAGCCGTCGTTGGCACTTAACGGCGCCAATTATTTGTTTCCCTTTCGGCCAGTAACATTCCACTTCGATGCCGTGTCCATCTTTCAGGCGGACTCTATTCTTTCGCCTCTGAGTCGGTTGCAATCCCGCGACGACGCGGCGATAAATCAACGTCTGACACTAGTTTTCTGGCGCCACCGTAGTGCATCAAGAAGTGGTTATAGATAGTCGCCAGAGAATGAGGCAGCCAGTTGTTGCTATTATTATCGTTCCGATTATTGTAAGGGGCATCATTAGGTACATTTTTTTATTTTTTTATTCGTGGAGGGAGGCACACTTTATCAAAATGTTGAAATTACTGGCTGTCTAAACACGGCGACTAGCAATATATCTGACCGGATACAAGTACTTCAACATTGGAGATGGCGATAATCACTGCCACGGGATCGGTTTAGTCTAACGCTCAAACGAATAGAGCGGAGGGGGGGGGGGGAGGTACCGGGCAGAAAGTGGTAAAATAGGGTACATATAAACATGGGGGAAGGAAACAGTTAGGAGAGAGCATTGCGCTACCTCATTTGAAGACTTACCGTCGAACACGTGATCGTCGCGTGAGAGAGCGTGATAGGTTTTAGTGCTCCCGCTCTGCAGATAGAGCTTCGGCAGGGCAGACGAAGAGGTGCCGCGTCGATTAAAAACTACCGGGAACCAAACATTCCTGGCGAATACGTTGTCTCTGAGAGGTCACGTGTTGGGCGTATACTGCGATGTTGAAAGCGAAGGGAATAGCTTCAAGGAGAGTTAGCTTGCCAAGGTTGGTGTCGAGACGAAATGCTCTCTCCTAGCTTATTTCCTTTCCTTCCTCCTTGCATATAAAGCACAAAGAAAAAGACGGCGGATCCAACACATTTGCTGGAGTCAACGTTCAACGAAGCTTTCTTGCAAGCTTTCCGTTTAGGATTCGGAAAGAGACACAAGATGCGTGTAGTAATATTCAAGCTGTGTGGATGTTTCAGCTTTTAAATAACAAATCACATATTGTCCTTCTCGATTCACTATTCTATTGGATTATATTGCATTGTCCAATTCGGTCTTCGAATCGAATAGCCACTATTCGTGAAGACGCATATTTCTCGAATAGGTCTCGAATATTTCCCAGACGATAATTCACCCCCCACCCATAGCAGGCATAAAACATGAGGAATTACGCTCCGAATAGCCCCGGGCATCTGAACAAGCTGCACATTTGTTCCTCAAAGCTCCATTTTTTATTTTAAGAAAACACGATTTTTAACGTGCAGCGTAATGACAGAAACTTTCAAACAATATTGATGTGAAAATTGCTTTGATTATAATGGTGAGAACACCTGTTCATTATTCGAAATCTATTCGAAAAGTACTCGACATTCTATTTGGTTCTATTCGCGTATGGTACTTATTCGATTTGTATTCAATTTGGTCTAAAAGATTACTATTCACACATCCCTAAATATTATTTTGTTTCCAACTACGCACAACGATCTGGGCCGAATTCTTTAAACTTTCTTTCGACGGTATACTCTTTGTCATTGGCTGAAGCCTTCGTTAATCGTCAGGATTGGCCGGAATTCGCTATAACCAATGATATTAGACTAAGGTATATTTCTAAGCACAGTCCCCATTTACGTTCTTCGCCCATCACCGAAGTATTTTGTAGCTTGTCTTCGGGCTGACGCGCATATAGTGTTTGTATTCTGCACAACGTTTTGGTGCGCAGCGAATTTGTGCTTCCGGGCAAGACGCTCATTCGCGACGTTCATAGCGCGCTTTGGTCCCATGACTCATCTGTAAATGTCACATGCTTCCACAAAGGGTCGTGTTCTACAGTGTTTATTATAATGGTGAGAACAGCTGTTCATTATTCGCAATCTATTCGAAAAGTACTCGCAGCGAATCGATGTCTGTAAGGTTTTTTTTAGTGTTCGAAGTATAAAAAGAAACTTTGTACTTCGAACACTTTAGAAAGAACTTATAAACTTTATTCAAATCACGTCACTACCCAGGCGGGCATCATTTGCAAGGAAAGCAGGCGATGTTAATTCAGTCAATAAACTAATCCAGAAATTAATTTCTTAGTTACAATACGAATGGCAAATGTTCATATTGGTGAGTTGAAGAGAATCGTTATACAAGTCTAGGCTTCTTAAAAGACAAATTTCTACGTGTAAAAGTAGCCGTATAGACCGGAATAACTGGCCTGAAATTATTCCTTCAAGATATTTTATTACGCACGCGGCACCGCGAACCGAGGCTCTCTGTTAGAAGACCCCCTCCGTGACGTAAGAGCGTGACACAAAATGAAGTTTGCATCGCAGTTCGATCTTCCCAGGAACCGATTCTGTTTCGCAGTTTGCTTAACTCCCAATCGGACCGACGCATACTCACTTCAGCAGCAGAGGCTAGACAGACAAATGGGATTTTTATAGAGTGTTTTCTATTTTACTTAGAACACTTAAAAGAAAGCTTACAAACTTTACTCATATTACGTCACTACCGACGAATGATCTACTCAGGCGGACATTATTTGCAAGAAAATCCAATCGCGTGGTATGGCAAAGCTTTATGTTACGCTTCCCTGCTGCAGCGCCAAATGTTTCGTCCAACTTACCTGACTACGCACGCTGCCGCGTTTGTAGTCAGGTAACTTGGATGAAAAATTGGACGCCAGTTATATTGTTCTACATGGCTATATTGAAATGTAGAAACACGCAACTAGAATGTCATGACGACTGCCTTCAACTTCTCGCTATAAAAATGTGCTCTCAAATCCGTAACTAAGAAGGTGATCAATGTAACTAGTTCATTTAGCGAATCGAGTCGTTTGGTTTTTCTTGCAAATTACGTACGCCTTGGCAGATAATTCACCTGCAGTGCCGTGATTTCAGTGAACATAGGTTCTTGTGTTCCAACATAAATTCAAAAGTGTTCAAACTAAAACACGAAAAAACGTAGAAAAATAAACCTTCTTGTATGCTCAGTCTTACCCACTCTCTTTCATACGAGCACCGATGCAATCGCGCGACTACCGATTTTACAAGCTACCGGATAGTTCAAGATTTATTTCACGCCATTTCCGGGAATTGCCCAGTTTCCTATTACAATGTCTCTGGGATCGGCGCCTTCATTTTACTGGGCGAGAAATCCTCAACCAAGCAGACGCTTGGTCGAGGATGGCAAAAAAAAAGAACGGCAAAAAAAAGCTTTACTTTATTCAAAAGATTATGCGCTTGAAAGCGTATATTTATTACATGGTGAACATTTAAGCACAGTTTGTTTCTTTTCTCTCTGTCTCTTTTCTTCTTTTTTTTCCAGAGTTTCGCGCTGAACAAAGCTGGTCAGCGGCACATCTGCAAGGCCAGTGCAGATGGCACCAAGTGGCGATTCGTCGGCTTCGCGATAATTGCGTCGTCTACTCGGCGAGGAACAAACCAACACGGATATCATGGGGGAGTAGGAAAAGTATGCTTCGCTTTGCTTTTATATGTAATTTAAAGCCCATAAATGTGCAAATAGGAGTCATAGGGCAGTCTTCAACATTTCGGTGCCTGCTTTGCATCAATACACACAGTTCTGCGATTACGGGAGTTCTTATCACGTGTTGCTAAAGTGTACATGTTTACCTACTGTTATTTCACAGTGAACAAAGCACAATTACTGCATTATTTATGCACGTTGCCCATTAGCTCAACGTAAGCTGCTTTCTAAGCACTACGCACTCCGCTCTCAACGTTTCTTATCAGCCCGTGCTAACTTCCATGCGAAGCAGCAAGTCGGCGACATTTCCATTCACTGATAAGATGACAAACGAAGGTCTTGATTGGCTGAGTGGTTGATCTATTGGTTAATATTTGTTTGGTGGAGTGATTGAGTTATATCCCTTTCACTTCACATTGAACTGCTATATATGTTGATCCCACAATGCCTCGGTCTCAAGAACTAACATAGCGGGCCGATTCCGTGCGCAACTGTTGGTTATTCATATTCGAAATATGCGGAGTTTGCTGCCCTGCAGCCTCATTGAAATAAATTCTTGGGTTTTACGTGAAAAAAAAACACATTCTGATAATGAGGCACGCCCGTAGTGGGGCACTCCGGATTAATTTTGACCACATGGGCTTCTCTAACGTACATCAAGATCTAACCGCACGAGCATTTTGTTTTTCCTTTCACCTCCAACGAAGCGCGGCTGCCGCGACAGGGATTTGATCCCGCGACCTAGTGCTGCCCCGCTGAACCCCAGAGCCACTAAGCCACTAAGGCGGGTAACGTGCGTATGGTTGCCTGAAGGTGCAAGCGCGTAAGCCGTTGCACGTGGAAAAGCTAATACGTAGAAAAGCAATGCGTAAGAAAGCTAGGCTGGCAACTGCAGAAAGAAAAAAAGAATGTACAACAAATCACACCTTACTGAAAGAGTTTGTGCAGGGAAGGACCAACAACACGGAAAGAAGCAAGAGAAGTGTGTGAAGCGGCAAGAATGTTCTTGTTTAGTGTTTGTGTTTTTTGTTATTTTAAGGCGTTTATCCCAGTTTTCCCGTCTCCATCTTTCGAGCGTACACGGCGTGGTAAACAAGACCGAGCGCTGTCTCGCAGGCTAATGGAGAAGTCGTTTAAAAAGGCGACCTCGTGCGAAAAGTGTTTGCCGAGAACGCAAGCTTTCTCCGAAGCGTGGCGGCTCGCTGTCAAGGGTACGCAGTCGGATACTCGTGGCCGCAAAGCAAGCTCTAGTGGATCTCCACGTTCCTTCTCGTGCTCTCTGTGAATTCTTAATGAAGAACCGGAAGGAAAGGAAAGAAATAAAAAAGTGATAGTACTTGCGAAGCAAACAACGCGAGTGTGCTTTTTTTTCGACCCAACCTGCCGTTTAAAATCTGCTTCCGACAACACAGGGTTTCTGTGTACTAAAAAAGTCCACAGCATTTAATAGTCATAAGTTACTAGTTCGAAACATGGCCAAACTTCCCTGTCTTGAATTTTGGGAATAAACAGCACCACCGATATATATATATATATATATATATATATATAGTGTGAAGATGAAGATGAACTTGGCCTCGGGCGCTCGCAAAGCGGGCGCAGAGGGAAAAGAAGATGACGAGGCAGGATATAGAACAGCCGGCCCAGGAACGGGTGCTGTCTCTGTGTCTCATTCATTACAATATAAATATATATATAATATATATATATATATATATATATATATGTCGGTGTGACGACAGGAAATTCTGAGCATTGTTCTTATTTATATGGGTCAATTCTTCTTAATACCAGTTGTTGAAGCTTTCTAGTTTACTGTTTGTTACCATTAGAACACAACGAAGCACTTCTTTGTCAATACACCTTTATCTAGTCATGAGCAGACGCTGCCTAAGCCATGATGTCAAAGGTAGCTTTCCCGGAAAGGTCTCCTGGCCACCCGCGAATCATTGGTGTGGCTTTTCCCGTATATCATTCCAGGTAAGATTGATTTCACGACTTCTAGAAAAAAATTGGCTGTGACTTAACTCAGTTATGCCTGGGTGTGCGTAGCGAGAAGTACGGTTAGTGTTATTGTTTAGCTTGGTGTTTCATTCCGTCGTTGATCCGCGGCCCCTGGCACGAG
The DNA here is from genome assembly GCF_013339745.2 of Dermacentor silvarum. Taxonomy (NCBI): domain Eukaryota; kingdom Metazoa; phylum Arthropoda; class Arachnida; order Ixodida; family Ixodidae; genus Dermacentor; species Dermacentor silvarum. The sequence goes on from NC_051157.2 coordinate 129,904,200, forward strand.
ATGCCGAACTAGACGACGAACCATCCTCATCGGAATGCACTCGCCTGGCCGCTTCGTACTTACGACGGTTCTCGAGGCGTACGGCTCGTTCTTCCTCCGTATCCTCGGCTCGCTGCTTCCTCTTGGAATCGTTCCGACGACGAAGCCTGGCTTCTTTCAAGTCTCTCCGACTCACTTTCCATATCTGCCGACGAATCTCACCGAGCCGCCCCTTATATATATACGATGCAACGCCGGCTCCTCCGGCGATGCAACGCCGGCGTTTGCTAGGCAACGGCTGAGCTGGTGGTTTCACTGTCTCCTCCTCTGACGTCATGCCAGATTGCGCGGCGAGCGGCGCTGCCAGCTGCGGCTGTTGCTAGGCAACGGCTCAGCTCGCGGTGCGGCCACCGACGACAGCGAAACGGCGAGAATGCGGCCAATGTGCCCAACTTAGAGACATATAACTTTTAAAGAAGTGCTGGAGATGTTAGGGTGGCTGATCGCAGCACTTGCTACTCCAGGTGCTGAGTGATAATTACGGTGCACACTATGACCACATAAACACACAAACAGCACATTTAGTCGCAGACACATACACAATGGATATATTTACAGAGTTTGTTAAGGACTGTGGACCTCAAACAGGCCAGAAGCGCATTCGTAGCGCGCAACGCGCAGGTGGTGCTTTTCCACGGGCCGAGAATGCGCCGCATCTCGAAGCTAGAGTCAGGCGTCACGTGTACAACCGCATTCAAGACTGTGTCTCTGACAAGCAGCGGTAGCAGTCACACAGAACATGTTTTGAACCATTCAGAAGCGTTACACACAAAGCAAATCTGTGGATCTGTCCGTTGAAAATAGCGCTAAACGTAGTTTGTGTAGGTCACGTCAATACTGATGGGGTGAAGACATGCTTGACCTTGCCTATTCAGGCCTCCCAGGATGTGAAAGTCACAAGACGTATCTATTTTGCAGAGGGGTCTGTACTGGTGGCTTGCGTCGCACGAGTGGGCTCACGGCAAATGGCAAGCGACTGCGGATACAAGAGTCGCCGCGTCTTTTCTCAAGAACGATATCTGGACCAATTGATCTCGAAGTATCGTGTGCCACTCTGGCAGCATGATCTGCCTAAACGTTAACAATGTGCTTTAGTGTCCCCGATAAACACGGTAACTTGTAAACATAAACACCGTAACATAAACACCATAACAGCGTAATGATGTGCTCGCTCCCTCGTAACCGAGCCAACGATCACATCGAAAGATCAAAGCGAACGCGGAGCGCAGCGGGAGACGAAAGAAGAAAGCACGAGGCGGAAAGTGGAGGAGGAGCAGAGGGGAGACGGCGTGCGCATGCGCGGAGTTGCCGCCCCGTGGGCAATCTCATCATTCTTTTATCGTCTTTATTCGTGTGTTATTCTGTTGTCCGTGTCTTATTTTGTCCGCCTAAAATCATTTCTAGCGATGTCATCTGCGCTTCCAAGTTTTTTTCTGTGGGGGGGGGGGGGGGGCGGTGAGGGGGGGAGGGCTACGGTCAGTCGTTGGTACCAGCGCGTATGACAGGGATCACTACTCCTGCAAGGGGCGGTGGCTAGCGGCTAGAGGCTCGATGTGACGAGTAAGGCTAGATGTGACACTCCCTTGGGTGTTGTCGCCGCTGACACCGGTGGCATGAGCTTCCCGCGACAAAAGGCCGCTCTCGTCGTTGGTGGAACGGAAGAATGAGAAGAAAAGCGTAGTGCCGCGCAAGACAGGCTGTACGGCGACGATGGTAACGATATACGGCACCAGAGTAGCGCGCGTCTTCTGTAGGGAAACAAAGCGCTGCCTTAGTGGAGGTGTGTCTGCGGCAGCTGCTGTGAAACGCGCCCAAGCGTCGCCCACGCGCTGCCTCTCGCGATCGCACGATTAGCGAGGCAGTCGCGCCACACTTCGCTTGGTTTGCAGCATGCCGCACGAGACGGATTATCCGTGCGAGCTACGCTACTCACAGCATTCTCTCCGCAATATAAGCCGCGTATAAACACAAAATATTGACATTCGAAATTAAAACACGCATAGAGCTGCGCTCAAATTTCGAATTACGGAATCATCGGTGAATTTTTCTTTCTTCTTCTTTCTTTTTTCTTTTCAATAGTGACTGCATTACTTGCTGCTCACTCGCCTGCCATAATACGATTGCTTTGTGAAATGGAAATACGCGTGCTCTACCTTTAGCTCGAGTTTCACGCTCCCAGTTTTTAATAAGTGCGTCTGGCACTGCTGTCGGAGCGTTTATAAAAAGAAAATATGTTCAGCGGAGGACCTAGATCCTTTTGAGGCCTCGCATACGTGGGCACAAGCTTACGAAGGAAGGGTGATGGCGAGTGGCGTGTGGATCTCCAAGTATAGTATTTATTTCACTTGTATAGACGGGAATCAAGCTATAACAACATTGACTAAAGCGTAAAAATCATACAGCTCTACCAGGGCTATCCTCTGTACGTACATTCACCGCTTAAAGCAACCATGGTGAATAGTTATTTGTTATTCTGCAGAGACACGCGGCCGTTTGCTTGTGAAGTCTCGGGAGGGTACTTTAAAAGAGAGAACGGCTGCTTTCTATGGGCTACAGAATTTAGAGCACTGCACGGGCCTGATTTTTCGGCCCGAGCTCGGGCCCGGACCCACTTTATGAGGCCCGAGCCCAGCCCGAGCCCGTAATACGAAGCCCGAGCCCGGCCCGGGCCCGGGCGTTCAATACTAAGCTTAGCTAGGGCCCGCGTGTGCATGACCAGGCTCGGCCTGAAGAAAAAATTAATTTTTCAACTTACAGATTTTACCGTAATGGACAGCCTCACCTTCTCGTGGTTTAATCAGCTGCATTATATAAGCAATAAAAGACCGAAATATTTGTTTCTCCCACGAGTACATTAGTGATCCGGCCCATTGCCTGTGCTGCTATTTTTCCACTGGTGCGCATGCACTTACCTTGATTTGTACGATATGGTTCTACGATAACACGGGTATGCGGGAGAAAGAAATTCAAGACTATGAGCAACACGAGGATAAGATGAGAGCAGGAGCCAGTTAACTTTTTGAAGAAAACGCTGTTTTATGCATTGAAGCACAAAAGTAACTGGAACGCTCATGCATTTCGTCGGACCCTATGAAAATTATTATCTCGAAACTGGTTCAGTCCTGAGAATGTGTACCAAGTGGATACGCCTTGCGAACTCAGCGGTTATAATTCGTAGATTGAAATATGTGCCGTAAAATAATTAATTAAATTTTAATTAGTGTAGTTAGATTAATTATACAATTAGGCGTTTTGATTTCTCGTGGAAGTGATGGCCGCCTCATCGAGTAGTCTAGATCAAGGATTGTAATTGTGCGATCTGCCACAGGCAATTTTTTAAAATTTGGTGCAGCTAAAATGAAACAGCCTGTGTATATGATGGATTTGTTCGATCTTCGTGCTTGGTTCTTCAGACGTGTTAGTTTGGCCTTGTTTCTATGTATATGTAAGCAAGCGAATTCACAAGCATACAGCATCAAATAAACACACAAGACACCCCTTGCCTTAGCGCTAAAATAATGCAGTAGTATTGACACTGGTGATAGTGCAATCGCAAAAGCGGTAACATGGAAATGGTTTCAGGAGCGCTTCTTTGTAGTCCTGGCTTTTGTGCAAGGCTAAGCACTACCAAGTCATCCCCAGCATTTCCCGGAATTTATTCATTATTGATCGATTATCGATTACCTATTGATTATCAATTGTCTATCGCAAGGTATTGGCCACGTATTTGGGCTAGGCTAAGCACTACCAAGTCATCCCCAGCATTTTTCGGAATTTATTGATTACTGATGGATCACTGATTAGCTATTGATTGGCTATCAATTGCCTATTGATGACTGGCTTAGCTTAAGTAGTGCCAACGATGGTTAGCTCGACTTGACCAGGCTCAGCTGTATGTGCCATTGCGCTTGGACCCTTTCTGCACTGCTGCCAGGATCGGCCCACATTTTATTGCGATAGCAATTATATGGACACTCAAAAGCAGATTTCTGCCGTCGGCGTCGCCGTCGCCGTCGCCGTCGCCGTCGCCGTGAGGTTCCGTATGACGTCAATGGAGATGAAATCGTGGCCGCGCGCCGCCGAACGCTGTATGTGCGAGTGAAAGGGCGCGAGGGACGCGCTCTTTCACGGGGAGTGAACGCACGGCGGAGAACAAACGCGCGTTCTGCGCCGTGCTTCCTTAAGGGCTGCAGAAGTAGGCGTCTCTTTCCTCCTTTACAATCACCATATATGTAGAGCAAACGCGCCTTCTTCCGATGCGCGAGAGGCCGTGGGGGAGGGGGGGAAGGGGGAGGGAAGGGAGGCGACGTTTAGCTGCGGCACCAAGTGCCTATATTTCTCCGATAGTTGAAGAGAAGGCGAACTGACCCAATTGTCACCTTCGATGCTGATCCAAAAGGCCTCTAAATTTTCTCTTTCCTTCTTAGATTTTCTTTTATTGCGATAGCAATTATATGGACACTCAAAAGCAGATTTCTGCCGTCGGCGTCGCCGTCGCCGTCGCCGTGAGGTTCCGTATGACGTCAATGGAGATGAAATCGTCGCCGATAAGTGGTTCTTGAGGGAAAGGGAAAGGTTGGCGCTATCTTCTGCAGCCCTTGAGGGAGCACGGCTCAGCGCCATGCCGAACGCTGTATGTGCGAGTGAAAGGGCGCAAGGGACGCGCGCTTTCACGGCGAGTGAACGCACGGCGGAGAACAAACGCGCGTTCTGCGCTGTGCTCCCTTAAGGGCTGCAGAAGTAGGCGTCTCTTTCCTCCTCTACAATCACCATATATATAGAGCAAACGTGCCTTCTTCCGACGCGCGAAAGGCCGTGGGGGAGGGGGGGGGAGGGGGAAGGAAGGGAGGCGACGTTTAGCTGCGGCACCAAGTGCCTATTTATATCAGAGGCTCCGGCAACAGTCACCAACGCCGCACGCATTTTGAGCGAACGCGGACCAAACGCCGACGGCGTCGACAACAGTTCTGCGTGTTGCCGGTGCTGCTGCATGTCCAAGTTTATACAGCTGATAAAGCTGCTATCATTACTCCGTATAGCTCTCTTCAAATTTGCTATCGCAATTGATGCTTCGCCTTTCAGGTGAAACTGCGACAACTTTTTTGGATTCAGCACACTCATTACGCCCGGCTGATACAGCTCCGCTGTCAAAAATGAGAACTTCATCTGTTTTCCTATTTTCTTTGACAAGATATACAGTCATCTTTCTTACACGTGTCACTTCAGCTTGGCACAGAATGCATTGAACCATGCAATGCATAACGTTCGCGTGTGCTCGAAGGCTTACTGAGGCCCTTTAATGAGCGGGCCCCAGTCTGGCCCGGGGCCGTGGCTTCAAGCCCGAGCCCAGCCCGAGCCCGCCGACAAACGCTTCGGACGGCACGGCCCGACCCGTGGGCCGGGCCGGGCCCGGGCTTTGGGGTCGGCCCGGGCCAGTGCAGTGCTCTACTACGGATGCTAACCTCCACCGCAATGACAACCGCTCGTAGCCTATAAAATATAAAGAAGAGAATAAAAACCCTCCTCTGAGCACTGCAAAAACGACAAATAACGCCCTTTTTGACATATTGCCATTCCAGAAGATTACGTTGATCCAACGCATATGTAGGAATTTACGTGAAGCGACGCTTGCATGAAGCGCTTTGATAAATTCTATACAACCGTACTGAACAGTTACTGAACTGAGTTAGTGGGAGCTCGGGTTAGCGTGAACGAGATAATGGGACTGCGCGAACTCTTTTTCGCGCTCAAAAAGAACAGCAAGGCGAAAGAAACCAACACTGGACATAATTACGAAAAAAAAAAAGACTTGTATCGCTCTGGCCAGTCCTCACTGAGAGCATCAGCGCAAATACAATCGGGTGGTTTTTATGCAGCCACGTCGAAGTGTCTTAATCAACGTCACTATTTCGCATCTTCTTATCGCCCTGCTCCTCTTCAGCCACTTAGAGTGCAGTGAAGAGATACAAGGCCCATGCTCCTCACATAGTGATATGCATTAGCGCAAAGTGGCACGTATTAATCGTGTCCTGCCACAGATGGGGTGGCTGATAATATGCAGTAGCTTGATATGTCCCGTGATAGGCCATGCTGTGCTTTCGCTCCGCTACTTGTTTGGTGAGCGCCCTTTGGTCCATCCCGCTATAGAACGTGCAGTGCTCTCGGGCATGTTAGAAGAAGCTTACTATTTTGTAGCTCTCCTGTTAATGGTGACGGTGAAGATAGCCGAAGATGGCAGGATCATGTATTCTTTATTCCACTATACACACCCTATACAAAAACCAGCCCTCGATAGCTCTCCAAGAGAAAGTTACTATCATTTTGGGGCTGTCCAATTAGGAAATTGTTGCGTTCAACGCTAGGTTTCGTTTAATCTGTCACTTCAGTCCTTTTCTGTTTGTGCGATAACTAATCTAACTGCGTTCTGCTATTCCTCGTACATTCCTTTCATTGCCTTTCAGGCGCATGTGCAGTAAAATGCAAATATTAAACTCTCTTCCAGAATAGATATCTAGTTACAAGTTACTTTCAGGATGAGTTGTAACTTTTTTCTTTCTTTTCTTTTTGTTCTCCGGTTTGAAAAACAAGAGACGAGAACAAGCCAAGACAATTAGGTTTAAAACATGGAAACCCGAGCAAGAACGGATGGGGACATTTTCACACACACGTGTACCAACCTCTTAAGCGCAAAAAAATCGATTGGTGTTTGCAATAGCGTAATTCTACTTTTGTATAGTACTTTGGAAACTCGTGTAATCAAGGCAACTGTATTAGATGTTGTAAAAATAACAAAATATATCTGTTTTCTTTTTTTTCGTCGCAAACTAACAGAGGTGGATGTTTGATGTTTCAATATTCCTGAAATTTTATCATTCTTTCGTTGGTTGAAAAAATTTTTTGACTAAGATGAAATTTTGTTCTTATCAGTAAGTGCAGTTTTACGCTGTCACTTCATGGAAATTCAATGCGCAGCATTGGAACCGGTTCTGCAACTGCCTAAGAGAAAGCAACTGTGTTTTGTATTTCATTAGAAGAAGATACCACAAGGGCGCCGTTAATACGCTTTTTATCATTGTCGGCCGCTCTCATTTTCCCCTTTTGTGGCACTCTTGCGTATAACCTACATCAGCGCACGAACCTTCAGAAAATACAGAAAAAGAGCAAGTTAGTTTCGTGAGTATCGCGGGGAGCTGCGAAAAAAAACTAACTTTTTCTTTTTTCAGTAGCTATTGACCCAGTAAATAACGTAATGCACGCTCTATTCCTAGATTTGCGGCAAATATTTTATTAGAAACCCTGGTACTGCTCTAATCCCCAAAACGCAAGCCGGAATTGCCCTTAGTATTGATTGGAAGACGTCGAAGATGGTGTTGCTGATTATTTCTCCTTGAAATTTCTCGAGATCATTTCTAAAGATTGATAAATAACTCTTAACACACAAACTGAGAGAAAACATTTTTAAAAATTTAGTTGTCTACGAACACACTGCCAATGGATGAAGTTATACCTATTTACAACTCGTCTTAGTGAAAACAAATTTCTTGCCCACGGGAAAATCAACTAACCTCCGCACTTTGTATGATCGGCATGGAAACGAAGTCACTGCATATACAGAATTGTGCACCGATTTCCGCTTCGATAGTCATCTTCCTCCTCTTTCTCTTTAAATTCATTTTTATTTGTCTGTGGATCCCTTTTGAGTGGTTAGCATCCCTATCTTTCCGTTGTCTCCCTCTCTTTCTCGTGTGGAGTCCGCGGCGTGCAGGGCAACTGTTCTCAAGCTATACAGTGCACTGACTGGACCTTCACCTAGCATCTTCAGGCACGACATACCACTAGGCTTCTTGATGTTTTTTTTCATTTATTTTTTATCCAAATATGGCGGGGGGGGGGGGGGTAGGTAGATATGGTGTACAAGAATGTCTTAGTCACGGGAAACTGGTCAGAAATTGGTGCAACAAACGCTAACAATCTTTACTGAGTCGCCGCGTATTATATATGCCTAACTCAACATGTTGTCTTCCTATACCCTTCTTCCTAGCTATATGATGGTCGAGAAGTGAAAGGTCAGAGAAGTAGAAATACATTATCAAGCCATGCGCTCGAGACAAAAGAACACTTGATACGTTCCCTTTTCATTCAATCGTCGCCAACCATCTACGCTTTTTCTTTCGTTGCTAGGCGCTGAGCCATGATCCCTAAATCACACAGTCTCTCTTTGTCTGTACATAGCCAGTGCGAACGATAGCTGCTCCCAGATCTCCTTGTTAGCCCAGCTTAGCTATAAGCATGGGGATTTCTCATCGAAATATACAACACGAGGGAGTACGCAGAAGTCAGTCGCAGGACGCAGCTAATATTTACAACGTGGCGTCACCTATGTATGTCCAGGCTACTGCAATATTTTGGAGGTATCACCGGAGTAAGAATGACGCTGGTGTCCTCGCAACTGTTTGCTCCTGCAAGAGGTGGGCGTAATTCCCCGTGGGACGGCTTCTCGCGAACGCAATTTATTGCACAAATCAGTGCAGAACTTTAGGGAAGAAGTTAGTGGTAGACCGAATTATATAAAATTATATTTCCCTAAAAGATCATAATCGATGGAATATTGAAATAGAAACGAGATTGTTCTAAAAAATAGCGGACGAGAAGGCCTCAGTGTGGTGCAACAAGTCCACGCCTATTGTCTCCATATGATCGTGTGTGCATACGATGGTATGCCCCAGCCCAGGTATTTGCGACCCTATAATGTCCTTTCTTCTTACCATACAATATAATATTATTATTATTATTATTATTATTCTTCTGATCAAGCTTACGCACCTTGATGTTGACTCGTCAGTTGTGAATCTCTTGCGCAGTTATCTTCTTGATAGATCGTGTTATATTAACGTCAATGGCCAAACATCTTCTTCTTACTTGGCAACTAGTGGCGTCCCTCAAGGGTCAGTATTAGGACCACTCCTTTTTTTAATTTTATTAATGACGTTCTTTCTGTTATTCGGAACTCTTCTTTCCTTCTATATGCCGATGACATCAAGATTTTTAAGAAAATTCACACTGTTGATGACTGTCACGCCCTGCAGTCTGACCTGTTTTCCTTTTCTAAATGGTGCAAGGATAATAACCTTACCTTGAATGCTGCTAAGACCAAAGTCATGACTTTCACACGCAAAACAGCAAGTATTTCTTTTTCTTATTCTATAGATTCTGTGCCGTTGTGTAAGGTCTGCGAGATCAATGATCTTGGTGTACTTTTTGATGCAACCTTACACTTTTCGGCTCACACTAAACGTGTTGCAATGCGGGGTATGCGCTCTCTTGGTTCTGTATGCAGACTATCGAGGGAATTCAAGTCTCCTACACCGTTCCGCAAATTATACACAACCATCTGCCTTCCTCAACTCGAATATGCGTCGGTCGTCTGGAATGGCTCTTCTAGATCCAACAGTGACATTATAGATCGTGTCCAGAAAAAGTTTCTAAGCATATATAATCACCGCTTTGCAAACCTGGACATTGCACCCTGTACTAGCACTGTTGGATTGTCATTGCCTTCGCTTCGCGACCGACGTAATCGCGCTGACCTTCTGTTTCTCTTTAAACTCCTTCACGGTAACCTCACGTGTCCCGAACTTCTCAGCTGTGTCATGTTCCGCATCCCACGCAAGATCACCAGAGAACATAGACCTTTCCAAGTGCCTGCCTGTCATCACGAACACTCAACTGTCCACAGAATACAGAATCTTTATAACGCTTACTTTCGTGAACTTGATATCTTTCATAACTCCTTGTCATCGTTCTTGTCCGAGCTTTGCCTTGTATTATAATATCATGTATTGTTCAAGTGTCCTTCTCCTCCTTTTTCTTTTGTATTTACTTTGCGCTTTGTTGTCCGTACTCTCTTCTTTTCACAATTTTTATTTTTATTCATTTATTTTTTAATGATTTTTCCCTGAGTGTCTTGTTTTTGGTTTGTAATGTATGCGTGCGCCAGCACTCAGACCTTAGGGTTGTTCCTGGGCACGTTAAATAAACATGATTGATTGATTGATTGATTATTATTATTATTATTATTATTATTATTATTATTATTATTATTATTATTATTATTATTATTATTATTATTATTATTATTATTATTATTATTATTATTATTATGTTCATGGCACGGTCCTACAAGCCAATTGAGGCTTAGACCGGCCTGTTTGTGTTGCTCTGTATTTTTTGGTGAATAAACATTATTATTATTATTATTATTATTATTATTATTATTATTATTATTATTATTATTATTATTATTATTATTATTATTATTATTATTATTATTATTATTATTATTATTATTATGTGAAAAGAAGTAGCCGTCACCATTGAGGGGTGACCCCCACATCTCTTTATTTCATTTTCATTCCAATCAAACAAAAAGAAAGAGAATACTCAGGACGAGGTTAACCCTAACACGTTTTGATTAAAGTGCATAACCATGAAGAGAAACGATAAGGGGTCGTCGAAAGCAAGAACCCCATCATTTAGATACAGGTCACACAAGAAGCAAATTCACCCATCGAATATTCCGAAAAGCTCACTGGCTGCATTGTTCATGGTCACTAAGATTTACTTTTAATTTTTTCTTTAGTGAAACGGGGCCTGTGCAAACAAAAAGCTCTTACGATATAATTGTTCATCAAAGCAAATTACAGCCAATCCTGATCCTTGCAATATTCTTAGCAAACGTGCTGGCCAACGGCGAAGAACACTTCGAAAAGAAAAGCTTTCTCAATTGGTCCTCGACCTAGCTGTTTTGTAAGCAATATCTCCAAGAAAGTAAGCCATTGTGGTTTTTTGCGCTTGTTGTTTTGTTTTATTCTTATTTTCCTTCTTTGTCTTTTCTGTGTGTGCGATCGTGTTGTAATGGAGGAGAGGAGCTTAAACTTACGTAAATTGTTAAATTTTGCTTTTAGTTAGCCTAGCCTGGCACGAAAGGAGAAGCAACAACCTTTATGTTTGGGTTATTCCGTAAATCTGTGTTGTTAAACGATATGAAAGTAATAACCCACCTGATTTTGGCACAAGAGTACAAATGGAAACCTACGTGCATTCCTCGGAAGGTTTCAGAAAAACTTGCGCTGGATATTCAAATCACGGTGACTACCTGGTCCATCCAATCTCTTTATAAGCTAAGCTAATCACAACGCTTGCAGATGCCGGCGCTAACGCAATCATTCTCTATACGACGGGCTCGAAAGGGAGCAACGTTCATCTAATGAGCTAGGCAAAAATCCACAAGGTAAAGGCAAACTCTGGCGACATAATGAACGCAACATCACTCGTGTGCTTATGTATGAAAATATGAAGCCACCTGGTCATTATCGAAGCGTAACCAGATATTTCTCCATACTGACTGGACGCCTATCCACCCCATCATAAATTGTCAGTGTAACAAGTAAATAACAAAATTGAGACTACCTTACATTGCAATAAGAGAGAAAATTCCCATTCAGAAAGTGCCGCTTACGAATGGCTGGTCTTTTTCGCTCATTATGTGCCCTACATCATGAATTGCTGATCCCAGTTTGTATGGCTAGTTCTAGCGTAAGAACGTTTAGTGAATGCGGGTCCTCGTTTATATCTAGCATGATTGCGAGAAGCACGAAGGCTTACCATGGACCTGATAGTTTCAACCTTTTCAGATAGCAATTATTTAGCTCAGGTAGCGACAGCTGGAACCTCTGTATTGAGATTGCTTCATTGAGCGACCGTTATGCGGTGTACTTGGATTGAATCGCCAACCTCAGACAATCTTTCTTCAGCAACTACCAACTTTTATTTCGGGAAAACACGCAGTGGCTCCTCGTTAGTTGTATTCTTCTGCAGTGAGCCCGATGGTAAAGCTTCCTGTCCCGTTGCTCGAACTCAATAGATCTCACATCAATAAATCTCGAAACAATAACGATATGATTGGTTATCACCGCATTCTATTCGTCGGCTGCGCTGCGTCGGTTCGGCCTTGGCATGTGCTTTATCGTTGGATGCTCCAATCACCAAACGTAGGCTCTCCATCATCCTTATGGAAGGTAAATTTCGTCTTCGTGCACAGATTTCAACTTCGCCTAGATGTGCTCATTAACACTTAACACGTCACCTCGTTCGAGGTCGCGTTTTCAATATGTCAAGCGGGTTTTTGTCTTGCGAATGCCTTTTTCACGGAATGATGACCACAAGTCTTACGCGTAAACGCAACAAAACCCATAATGGGTAACGATTCGTATCACTTTCCTTTCTACGTATAATCCGCCACGCCTAGTGGCCACTCCTAGCGGTAACGGCGGTATGGAATCGTGCGAGGCAACGAAGAAGGACGAAAACAATAGAATATGAAATGGACCGCTCGATCAGATCGCCCCAGGAGTGCGTCGCGAGAACCGGCAAAATGCACGGGCTAATATTACGGACGTCTATGTGACGGCTCGTTTTGTCTTTTCAGCTTCATTTTGAAGCCACTCTTATAGAACTCTTTAAGGCCGGTTTACGCCTTGCCGTCGTCTCGAACCCCCTCTCATCAATATGCTATGGACTGCTGGAATGTTTCCGTCTTTATTCTCCCTCTTATTTCCAATGCAGCAGCCTTCCTTTATGGCTCTTTCATGTCGCTGTCATTAGATTTTTTTTTGTTGTTACGGTGCGCTTCTCATAAGAGATAGCTAGCTTTCCATATATTTTTTTTGTCTTACATTGGAAGCCATTCTCGCTAGCAGCTAGACGCTCGCCAGTCTAGCCGAATCACTCATGACGCGTCCATGCTGCTTGCTGATCAGGTAGCGTCGCATTTTCCTGTCCACAGTCTATCAGCGTGGTTTTGCGATCAATGAGGTATTGCGAAAAAATAGGCCTGTTCAAGGCAGCGACTGAGTGATGTACAATGGCGCAACGCACCAAACTGGAGCTGCGTCTACGTGAAATAAAAAAAATGCATTGTGCCATCAAAGACGACAATAATTACAGTGCGTTCTTACAAAGGTTGCTTTTTAGGGATATGAAACATGGTTAGCCGACGATGGGTCGAAATATGCTAAAGCGAGCTTACACTTGATGAAACAGCAACGCTCGACATGGCTCTTAACGTTCGAGAAACTGTAAAGTCAACCCCGAGCATGGTGTGCGTTATAATCTCAAGACATCAATGCCATCATGTCATCCCTAATCGAACACTTGCTTTCCTTAGTCCCATATTGTGCACAACGCAACAGCATAGCTCGATTTTCAATATTTGACCGAGTTTGCTAAACAATATTTACTAAACGGACACAGGAGTCTGCAATCGCTGCCATTTGCATTTTATTTATTAGCTGCTACTCTGGATCGTCGCTGGCCGCAAAATACTTTTTTTTTCTCTCTTCAGGAGGCCGCCAGAGACATACTACGCTGGAATAACTATGGTGTTTTTGCATGACTACTTCTTTCTGTGCTAGTTGATCCACCTCTTTCCTGTCCTGCCGTTTCCATCTTTTCGCGTTTTTATAACAACATGGACGTCCACGTCCAGCAATTCCGTACCAACACTGCCAAGTATTAAGAAAAGAAAAAGTTATCGCAAGTACTACACATGTGGTCTCCTTGTACAATTTCAACAGATCTTGTACTCCAACTCAATGCCAAGCTTTATTTCCACTTTGAAATCACTCTTAAGCGGGCAACAGCCGACGAAAGAAATCAACGAAATCAACAAGCTGTTGTAAATGATAACCAACAAGTTCAGAATACGAGACATTAAGAAACGCGACAGACTTCAACGATTCCTCCCGCAACTGAACTCGCCTGCTGCGACCACACCTACACCTCGAACGCCAACAACGCCCCCGACTTTGTGACAAGATTCCTATCGTGCGGGAAATCAACCTATACTGCATAGGCAACTATGCGACAGTGACGACTCCGTGACAGCGACAATGACGGCCACGTCACAACGACGACACGTGTTTGACTGACATGTCAGGAAGGCAAAAGACGCCTTTGCATAAAGAACGACCAGCGCGAGTGCTGATCTGAACGCCGGGCCGCGAACGACCGCTGCATCGCAAATGACCTCGCCTGCGTGAGCGCATCGTAACGGGGCCGTATCGAAGCCTCCGAAGAGGCTTCAATAAGAAACGTTCCCGCAAAATACACGCGCGTCGTTTCTAGTGCAGCGTCTTGGCTATACGCGCGATCTTTTTCCCGCTACATTATATAAGCTGTCGTCTTCCAAATACACAGACCGTAATTGCCCCCCGACGGGCACAGAGCGACGCAGAGTACCAGCATTCTCCGATTCCCTGGGTCGAACACAAAACCCCGCACAAAAACTGCCGTAATCGTCCCTCTGCCAACTTGTCCACTGCCGCGAAGGCATGAGTGCGAGCGCCCGCGCTGGCGGTGGGCAAAACTTGTTCTTCAAAGCCTTCGAAGTTGACGGGTCGGGGATGCGTTGGGTCGGGAAAGTCATTGCCCGACAATGACGACAGCAATATAACGACGGCGGGGGCAGAATAGCCGCGTGACGGAGAGGACGGAGAGAGAGACCCAGTAGTAAAGAGAACTTGCGAGCTCATAATTGTTGCCAGAGTAAATTCAAGGAAAGGAGGAATACCAGTCTATCGTTCTGCCCAGTGCACTTATTGGTTTACTGTTCTCAGAATTGGAGTTATACGATGAGAATAACGCTTATGCCAAAACCATATCAACACCGTTTTCGGGAGTGATTTCACCAAAGAACCAGAGCGATATTTGGCAATTGAAATGAATTATCAAGTAAGATAGCTTGAAATATGCGAATATTAAAAAAATGAACGGATTTGACACAGTACTGCGTTCTGTCCGTTTCGTTTCAATTCGTTCTTACTTTTTTTTTTTAGCTTTTGTTACACGTTGTATTCTAGCACGCGTCCCTGCATTGTCAAACAGCAGCTATACGTTTTATTATCTGTCCCTTTTTGACTGAGAAAACTTGTAGCCCCCCGCTATAGAAAATTCTTACTTTGTGCTCCTGTCATCTTAAATATTTCGCAAATCTTAAACAATGGCGAACGTGAAAGATTATTTGTCCCATAAAAAATACGCTCCGGGTGCGTTTTATTTCTTTCACATTGTGCCGTTCTCACAAATGTTGTAATACGAGAACAACACGCATGCAAACATCGTCGGCACCGTCTTCAAGGGTGACTTCACCGTAGAACAACTGCGGTTTCAATCGATTGGAACAAATTAATTATGTAAGAAAGCACGAGATCTGCGAATACTTAAAGAAGAACACACAATTGCTGCCGGTATGCAACCATGAAGGGAAATGAGAAGATATGAGCAGTCAATGGGCAATGTCAAAAATTCACTAGTCACATAAAAATATGCTTAGAATGCATTTATTTCTCTCACACTGTGATTTCCTCGAGATCGCTGCAGCCAGCCTAATAATTTCACAGATGTATATCTGCTTGACGGCAGCAATGACATAACTTACAAAAAGATCCTTCGGTTACTCAAGGATGCTTAAAGAAATGTGCCTAAATTCTTCTGGCAGAATGTCATTCCTTCGAGGACGTCAGAGAAAAACACAAGACATTCCCTAACTGAGACTACTCTAGTCATTTACCCGCCACCGAGAGTAATAATGAAGAAAGGCAGCTTTCTCAGCTGACCAGTCAGAATCGCGCAGGGGGTCACTGATTACGCAGATCAAGGAGTAAATCAAAATAAACTGCAATGAGAAAGAATTCAATGAGAAAGAATGACAATGAAAAATTTAAGTGCCTCCACGTTTGACTTGTGGTGCAAAGTTCTTCAGACGTCTACATACGTTGACAAGTTATCCTTGCGTTAACACGTTATCTGCTTATATCATGAAGAAGCTACTGGCCGGCAACATGTACAAGTTGTCACGAGTAAAATGTCGAAACCTGGAACATTTACATCATTCGGACCACATCGATGAATTGAGAGGATGAGCCGGCGCCGTCTACACGCACCATCATATAGAACACAGACAACCTTAAAAACTAAGGTATCTGTCATCGCATCATCCCGATTTAGAGAACTGCGTCCACAGAATAAAGCGTGCGCATGACCGCTGGCGCAATACAGAAAAGACGTCCACTTACCGACAAGCGCGCTTCGTAGGCCACAGGAAGGCGGCGTGTCCCGAAGCACGCCGCTTGTGAGAGGAGCACGGCTAGCGCAGCGCCTTCCGAC